>NC_067401.1:413385212-413688650 GCF_016432865.1 Antechinus flavipes | reverse complement strand
GTTTTATTTGGATTAAAAGTTCTTTATTTTTCCCTTGGTGTCAAGTGCATCACTGCGTTCTCAACACTTAATTATCATTATTGTCCCAAAATATTCTTCATATGGCAAAAACATTGAAATATTCTTTCCTTTTGAAGAGATGAATCTTAATATATTCTGTGAATCCAGATGCTGCTGCCAATTGCCAGGGAACCAAGGGAATGATGTAGGACTAAGGGCATTTTTGAGAGTCTCTGGGGTGAATTGTGATATATTGGAACACACCACCATTCCCTACACTGGATTAACCTTGATGACAGGTTTGGACACTATTCTGACAAATTCATATTCTGAAATCCCATCTTCTCAGGATTTTCATTTATTCATACAAAAACACTGATCGACACCTCCTTTGTACAAGGCACTGCAGTGAGTGAAGGAGGAATACAAAGAGAAATAAACCATAATATCTCTCCTCAAAGGATTTTTAGAGTATGAGAAAAGGCCTTGAATTGGCTGAAAATCTGGGTTCAAATCCTGGGCTGTTACCTCCTACTTGGATAATTTTGGCTCCTTTGAAGTTTAGCTTCCTAACTGGCAAAATGAAATATTTGGATGAAATGACCTGTTAAGATCCCTCTGTCCTATAATGGGGATATCACATGCAAAGAAATGATTCTTTGCTTCTATATTTGATGTGTTTTTGCTTTACTTACCTGTAGATCAAGTTGTCTGCCAAATAAAATTCAATGGAGTAGTGGAAAGCTTTGCTTACCGTGGAACAGCCTATTATGATAAGCAGTGTTTGTTCTTTGCTGATAAATAAGAGGTGACCAACTCTAGGCCTAATACTCTATTCTCTAATCTATGACCTTGGTAGATATTTGATATTACCTGTGTAAAGTCATACCATTAGGATGAGATTAGGGTAATTGAAAAAAAAAAACAGTTTCTATACTGCTGTGTATAAATCATTTATACTTATATTTTCGCTTAGTCTTACTTGCTACCTGGATTGTCATAGTATTTTGTTTCAATTACATTTTTAAAAAAGTTTTGTTTTCATACCTTGTATAACCAAGAAACTGATGAAATTTAGATATTTAGGTATGGGTAGTAACTAACAGCTGAGAGGTTACTTCCCCGGCAGATATCAGATTAAAGCTATTTGATACAATAAAGAAACTCTTTCAGAGAATAGTCTTAATTTTACCTTTCTTCATGGACATTTCTTTGAACATGTATGTGAATAATTATAATTTTCTTCCAGAGCATATTCATCTACCTCTGGTCTGGATTGAAAGAAGAGTAGAAGGCTGGCCATATGCCATCATTTGAAGGGGAACCAGGAAGCCTCATCAGCTACTCTTGCCTAAATAGCTCTATTTTTAAGTTGCCAACCTATTCTATAAGAAGACATGACATTCATCCTTATTATATTTCATGTTCACATTCTTAGATTTTGACCTAATAATCTTACCTGGTGATATCTTTTTGAATTATGATTAGTATTACATATTTTAGCTAACATTCCTGGATTTTTGTTATCTCCAAACTCATCTGTGCTTTTGTATAAGTCATTGACTAAAACAAATATTACAAATCACAAGACCAGGCACAAATTCCTGGAGCACTCCACTGGAGATGTTCTACCATAATGAAATCAAATCATTAACAACTGCATGCTTTCCAATTTTCAAATTCTGTAAAGATTCTAAGAGGCAAATGTTAAGATGTGCATTCCAGGTACAAGTGGATTACCTGTATAAATGAGTGGATATAAGATAAGCCACATAGAATGAAATGAAGACTTTATTAAGAGGAGTAAATGGAAATATCAAGGAATGTAAGTGAGAAACCAAATGTAGCTGATCTCTTTGAGACTGCCCTTTTGACCAATTCTGAACACATATAAATTTTTTTTAACTGTTAGTCCATATCTTTCCACTAATATCTTCATTCCACCTTTTTCATACATAAGGCTAGTCATAACCCTGATCTTATCTACAACTATACTGATTCTATGATCCTAAACTCTGAAATTCCTTTCTTTGATCATAACCTTCCATCTTTCAATCTCTCATTTTGCCTCCTAGGTCCATTATCTTCCTCATCATCTCTGATCCTGTCAGTCCTTTCCAAATTCTGGTTTAACTTTGCTACTTGCATAGTCTCATCCCTGTGGCTGACCATTTCTACTATATGTATAATCTTCTTCTTAATCTTTAGCCCTCATGTTCTTTTATCAATGATATATTGACAAACCCCAAAATTCAGCAGCATGGTTATGCTGCTGAATATTTTTGGAGAAAGTAATATAACTATATTGATTAATTCAAGATCTAATGCAAATTTCTGTGTCCTCAATGCAGTATAGCAATTCCTTTATTCTTTTCTTATTAACTCTATCCCACTTTCCATAATGACCTATTTAACTTTCTTTCTTTTTAATAAGTCCCACTAGTTCTCAGCAGAGAATCATCCCCATGTTACTCTTTAAAATTCATCTTTATTATATATTGTTAGTCCCTTATTTCAGTTTCTGACAAGATGGAGCAGGGGGGTATGGAGATCTCCTTGTCTCTAGATCTCTTTACAATGCATGGATAGTACTGAAATATTTGGGGCTATTGATATGTAATTTCCCATTCTGGGTATATATCTAATAACATCAACAATCCTATTTCTTCTTTGCAATTTATTGTAATATATTAGAACCTACTCAAGCCCACTGTGAGTTCTCCATTGTTTTTGAGTGTCCCTTAAGTTTAATTGTTTATAAATTGTGGCATTCTGTGACTCACAGGCAGGCAGCATCAATGTAAGTATTAATATTTTTTTAAAAAGCCATTATTACAAGGAATTAAACTCTTTTTCCTTCCTTTATTCACTTTTGAGCCAATCATATTGTATATCAACAATATCAGTCCAAAATAAATGAACTATATAAATTAATTATGCCAGCATTTTCCAAACTTTTTTTCATGTCACTCTTATTACTAAAACAATTTGAGTTATCAGTGCCAGCATTTATTTATAAATAGTATATATGGACTTCTGTACTAATATATTATACATATGCATAATACATATAAAAATAATATAACATAATATACACAATATATTAGTTCATCCTAAAACACAAAAATTGAAATTAAAAAGGATGAAATAAAGAGTAAACTATTAAAATTTTATTGCATTTATTAGTAATTCCAAAAACCTCACCCAATTAAATATGTTAAAGATATTTAGTGGTATATATTTGATCATCCCCCAGAGGAAATCTCTTCCAGTGATCATACATTATTAGGAATCATTCTTTATTTAGGAAACTGAGAGATCAGATGTCTTTTGCAAACATTTTTCTCATGATTTCTACACTCTCCTTAAGTGACATATATTTCACATCAAAGCAAACTGTTGACCACCCTATTTCTCAGATACTTTTTTTTTTCTTGACCATTTTGACAGCTTCCCATTTTGATTCTATAGATTGCTTCTCAGGATCATTTATTAAATCATTATCTATCTCCCATTCATTAAGCTTTCAAAGTTTCCTTCAAGACTCTGTCCTGGACTCTCTTCTTATCTTCTACCATATACTTTCTCCAGGAGAATCCTATTAAGCAATTAATTATCACCTCTATGTATAACTCCAAAATATATTTCCAGTTTTGATTTTTCTCCTGAGCTATAGTTCTCAATCACCAACTGCCATCTGAATGTCTGATTGCATCTTAATCTCAACAAATCCGAACCATGCTCATATTTTCCCCTCAACATTTTCATTCTCCAAACTTCCATATTTCTATTTACATCACTATTCTTCTTGTCATCCAGATTTGTAAACTTGAAGTCATCCTTAACTCTTTCTTCTCTATCCCCTTCTTTCCTTACTCTTGCCTCATATCAATTATTAGTTGACTTTACTCTCGACATGGATTTAATATCCTTCATAATGCTGACTAACATTTTGGGCTGTGTACCTGTCTTATACCTCACTTAATAATCAAGGAGTCATAAAAGTTATCTTTGTTCAGACCCATTTCAAGCAGACTTGTATAATTTTATCATATTTATATACAATGTCTTTTTGGAGCAAAACCTTCTGAATCAAATGCTTTTTAATGATTAACCACAGTAAGTAAAGTGAAATTTTAAAAAACCTTTTCAATCATTGTTGATTGATTGATCATTGTAAAGATGTACCTACCTGTTCAGTTCTCAAATCTTTATCAAGGATGTCTTCAATGTTTCTATATTCTTCTAAATATTTTATAGAAAGTCACAATGGATTGGGAGTTACTGATATTTTCTCAATCCCCCTTTGAGATAATTATGATTCTTCCCAAACATATCTGACTATCTTTCATACTCAAGAATCTTTAATACTTCCCTGCTATCAGGATAAAAATGAATTTTTAGATTAGTATTTAAAAACATCTAGAGTTGGTTTATTATCTAATTTTCTATTACCTTCTATAATTTAGATTTCATTTCATTCCATGTATAAGATATGTACCTATAGGTACAAGATATAAGATTTGTATCTATGGTTTTATACAGGCTGTCCCTTCAAGACCAGAATGCACATCTTATTTATATTTGTTCCTTAGACTCTACCAAATTTTAAAATTGGAATGGATCACAAAGTTCACTGAATCAATCCATACACAAAGCAATCATAACTACCTAATGACTGGTCAACTGATCTCTGGTTGAAGACCTTCAAAGAGAGGGAACCCACTACCTCTCACTTTTGGATAACTGTTAGGAACATTTTCTTGATGACATGTTTATATTCATCCCTTTTCTTCTTCCATCCATTGATCTTCTTTTTCTAACCAAATTTAAGAGTTATAATTTATTCTTTATTTGATAGCTTTAGCTTACTTCAAAATTTGTCTCACATGTCACTTCCCAGATCAACACTTTTCTTACCCTCCAAATTAAGTGCTCTTTCTGCTGAAATTATTTTGCATTTACCTATTTGTCTATATTTTGTATCCTTTTGTCTCTGTATTCCTAGCACTTGTCATATTGATGGCCTTATATATTACAGACATGAAATATTTGAATTAAACTGAGATGAGACTGGAAAGATAGTTTACAATCAGATCATGGAGGATCTTGAATGTTCAGATTGAAGTAATTTAGGTCTATAAATTTAAATATGGGAGCTGGGGAGGACTTTTTGTCTTACAGCTCTTGTAAGCCTCTAACTCTGTACCTCATATAATTTCTCAATTCCTTCTATACTTGTCTGACATTTTCTACAGATAGAAGATTATCTTCTATCTTACTGACCCTATCACTATGTGTTTCTGTTCTTTGCTTGTTCTAAATTTCATCATGGTATCACTCAATCCTAAACCCTTACATTTGGAAGAAATATCTGGGGTCATCTGGTCCAAATCCTATCTGAGCCAGAATCCTGCCACTATATCTCTGACAAGAGATTATCCAATCTCCACTTACTTCCAGCGCTAAAAATTATTTGTACCCACTCCCCAAGAACCCCTTAGGTATATCACAACTTTGTGATAGTTCTAATTCTTAGGAAGTTGGTTGCCTATAACAATTTGAAACCTACCTTTCTGCAATTTTTACCCATTTTCCCTCTAGCTTTGGTTTTTCTAGACAAACAAAATTATGCTAATCCCTCTTTTGTGGCAGCCCTTTAGATACTATAATAGAAATATCATCTTCCCATTAAGGTTTATCTTCTCTGGGTTAAAAGACCCATTCTTCTCATATTATTGTATCATTGTGTCCTTCCATTATGCTGATTGCTCTTTTTTGGAGATAATTATTAGGATCCTTTCTAAGAAGAAGACCAGATCAGAACTGATCAAAATATTCTAAATATACCTCAACAAAATTAGTGTACAATGGGGCTCTCTTGTGTTGGATATTATATTTCATTAATGAAGCCTAACATCCAATTAGAATTTTTTTAAGCTGGAATGTCCCATGATATCCAAGCTGTTTTATCAGCTGTCACCTAGCTATCCCTTTACCTATATACCTTACTAGATGGGGAATGGAGAAAGTCAGATGTTGGAAAATGTGGTGAAGGGAGTTGACTAAGACTGCCAAATAACTGGAGATTGTAAGAATTCTAGGTCCTGTGCTCCCAGCTCATGCCAGTTGAATTTCATTGTAGGAAAACAGGAACTTGGGCTTAGTTGGGCAAACTAAGGTTGAATATGAAAAATTTTCAGGTTTGTGAATATTCTCTTCATGTTGCAGAGCACAAAAGCTTCTCTCATGTGGCTATATGAAAATGATGAAGGTAGTCCAATTATTAGCATTAAGACCCATATGCATTTTTTCTTCATCGAGTTATTTTTTCCTCCTGACATAAAGAGTAGCTCTCTGATCCCCATTAAGCATTTCTCCTCCACCCTCTCTCTCCTCCCAGCCTTTAAAAGCAAAGATTAATGTTATAATTAAATGATCAATTTGGCAACATTTCTTTGTCTTAATATCTTCTTTTTCTTAGCTTGGGCTTCTGAAGTTCCCTTGGTCTCTAGAGAATATTTTTCCAACCATTTCCAGAGACTTCTGAAACATCTCTTAGATTTTTTTTTAACTTTTGTTCATTTACATTTTTATGCAATTTTTAAAGCATAACAAATGATGAATAAGACAAAGCATTTCATGATTAGTGATAGAAGTGGGAAGGAATACGCCTGCAATTTCTAGAGGGAAGAGAAGGCAAAAAGACTTTCACAATGCAATGGAAGTTGTAGCTAATGGATCACACCCAGGACTTCACTTCCATTTTAGAGAGTTGACTTGAAGAGAGAGGCCAATTAAAGGAAGACATAGTGAGCAGGAGTTATCATTAGGATTTGACAGAGTCCTGTGATGGGAATAAAGGTTAACTGCATAGAGGGAGTTGGAAGTTCAATCATCTAAGAGTATTTGTCTTGTTTGCCACAATTTTTTTTTTTTGTGCGTGCGTGCGCGTGTGTGTGTGTGTGTGGTGACAGCTTTGTGTGAAACATATGTATCCATATGTAAGAAAGATTCATACAAAGGAGAAGTAGAGGAGAAATAAACTTTGAAAATTCCAGTTGCCATGACAACTTAATGAGTTCTGAAAGTGGTCTCTCTGAACCAGTTTTGAATATGGAAAACTGGGGAAGCACTGTATGTAGGGAATTAAAATAATAAAAATAATAATACTTTTATTGTGATGTAAAAATGCCAGTGCCAAGGAGGCTATTTCCTATTCCTGTGATTTTCCTAGAGCTGTTGGATGTAGGTAGTTGTTCCTGGTTGGCTTTGATATAAACTGTGGAACTTTGATTTAGAGACTGAAGCCCTATCTAGCTTCCCAGGCTAGGAATCATGTGCAACTAAGAGATTCCAACAAGGGAGCCACAAGGACAACTTTGATCATTGTGTTTCAAACATGGAATGGTGGGGAAATGTCTAAAAGCGAAGTGACCATCTTATTTTTTGTTTCTCATTTTTGTTTTTGTTTGTTTGTTCATTTTTGTTTTTGTTAAGAAGGCAGTTACTAAACCTGCCTTCTCCCATAGCTCAGTCTTGTCTCAAGTTTAATATCACTTGTGTGACAGGTCTCATTCTGTCTCTACTTTCTACAAGAGTGTAGATCCTGCATTCCAAATGGCTGAGAACCACATTTCACTGTGCCTGTGCCTACCGGCTGCTATACTGAGTCATGCTTCAGAATTGTCTAGAGAATTAAACAAAAGGGAGAAGAATTTATAATCATAATATTCTGGACCTTAAAAAGATCATTTAGTTCTGACTTTAGGTAAAATGACATCCCCAAATCCCAGAACCATTTACACTTTTATTAAAAAATACAATGAAAAATTAAGCCCTCTTTACTTATTCTCTTTGCAATACCACAGTTTGCATAGTTCATACAAGTCTTCCATCCTTCACTGAGATGGTGCAGTGGATCAAGTGTTAGCCCTGGAGTTAGGAAGTCCTAATATAAATCCATCTTTAGACACTTACTAGTAGTGTGTCCCTGGGCAAGAAACTTAAAACTGGTTACCTTCAAAAACTGCCTCTCTCACCTCCAAACAAATTACAAGCTAATTCATGGATTATGTGTCCTTTTAGAACATTGCACAAAGATACTTTCTCTATACAACACCTTGTTAATATACAACAGTAATCTGTATTGAATCTGAAGTTCTGAATGTTGTGCCAAAGAAGCTGAGTTTGAATCCTGGCTCTGCTACTTGTGTGGTCTTTGGCAAGTCACTTTGCTTCGTTGTCAAATGGGGGATTTGTACTTGATGATCCTTAAGATCACTTCTAGTTCTAAATCATATGATCTTGAATTTGCCAACTTTGCTCTACTCTTGGCATTAGCAAATACTTGGCTCGCTCTATTATGTGCAATAATTAAACTCAAACAATTGATACAAAATCTGATAATAATCCACATTTCCACAAACAAAACTATTTGTTGATCTAACAGTCTTAATGAGGATATCAGTCACTAGTGGCAGAAGCTACTTGTTAGGGAATTTGGATTAATGATATGAAATCCTCTAAATGCAGTATCATCACCATTTCTAAGAATAGTTACCCTTGTAAATTATTATTGGCAATCACAGAAAGAGTAATTAGAAAATTGTATCTTTGCTATATCAAGGTAGTAGTTGTAATTAATGATTGCTTATTGTTGCCCTGTTGTTCAGTTTTATCTGACTCTTTGTCCATAAAGTTTTCTTGGCAAAAATAGTAAAGTAGTTTGCCATTTCCTTCTTCAATGAAATGATTGCTATCCTCTTGCTATTAGTAATATTTCTATAATAACCAATAGCTTATATTTGGGCAGTTCTGTATCATTCTGAATAATTTAAATAAATGGATTGAATTTACAGGTGTAAAAATTAAGGCTAATTGAGGTCAAATGATTTGTCTGGGTACAGATAGCTGGAAGAACTAGAATGTATCTTATGACTTCTAGTCATCTGGGTGGTAAAGTAGATAGAGCACTGGCCCTGACTGTCTAGAGTCAGGACAATCTGAGTTCAAATCTAGCCCAAGACATTAATCTTGGATAAATTACTTAACCTTCTACTGCCTCAGTTTCTTTATCTGTTATCTGGAGATAATAATAGCACTTGCTCTACAGGGCTGCTGTAAAGACCAAATGATTTAGTATTTGTAAAATATTTATTCTGGCATATAGTAGATACTTAATAAATTATTCTTCCTATAGTTCTCTGCTTTCTCCATTTTACCAAGACTATTATTTTTTAAATGATTGAAATCTTTTGTTTTTATATCGGTCACATCTAGATAATGTTCTAATTCTAGTCCCTTGGAGTTAAATGATCCTTTGTAACAAAGAAAAACAATAAACAAGAACATCTGATATTGAACACCTTTGATAATGCATAATGCAGCTTTCTTCCTGAAGTTTTCTGAAGAAAGTGAGATATGAATCAAGTCTTGAAGAATGAATAACTGGCTTTAGATAAACAGAGGGGGGAGAAGGGAAGAATGATATACTAAGGGGAGAAAATAAATACATAGTGTTAGAGGAAGGAGGACAGCTAGTTTGGTACAGAAAAAGTGGTAGTCCTGGAGTCAGGAAGATTCATCTTCCTGAGTTCAAGTCTAGCCTCAGACACTTCCTAAATATGTGACCTTGGACAAGTCACTGAACTCTGTTTGCCTCAATTTCCTTCATCAATGAGCTGAAGAAGGAAATGGCAAACCATTGAAATATCTTTGCCAAGAAAACCACAAATAGAGTCCTGAAGAATCAGACATCACTGAAATGATTGAACAACAACAACAGAGGAAGCAAAGGACATAGAAAGTACTAGAAGATATTAAGGAGTCTAGCAGGATAAATATTGGAGAAAAATAGAATAAAGTTGGCCATAGTCAAACTAAGAGTATAGCTAAATTGTGGAGGGTCTTTATTTGCTAGGCAGGGTGAGAGTAATATTGGTTCTTGATCAGAGGAGTATGAACACAATGTTGAAAAGGTTGTTTAGTAAGAGCATGGTGAAATCGATTTTGCTGAGTAAGGATTGACTGTTAATGCAGAAACCTTTGTCTGGGCTTGGCTGTTACAAAGTCTGTTGTTCATTTTTCCTTTCTCCCCCTCACAGCTTTGACTTGGTACCTTGTGATCTCCATCCCCTTTCTCTAACACCTGCTACAGTTCCTTGAATAGCATAAATATGAAGAATGTTCATTAAATGAATGAATCATAGAATCTCAGAATTGTAAAAAACCTATGAAATCACCAATTAATCAGTAAACATTTATTTAATGCCTGCTGTGTAGCTGGCACTATGCTAGATGCTAGGGATACAGAAAGAAAAATGAAACCCTCCTTGCTCTAAAAGAGCTTGTATGTAGGTCTAGTCTAATCTACACCTAAACAAGATCTCCATGAACAACATTCTTAGAAAGTGGTCATCCAGTCTTCAAAGATATCATATGAGAAAATACATTTGGGCAGCTCTAATTATTGGAAAATATTTCCTTAATTCTTCCCTCTGTAGCTTTCTATCCATTCTTCCAAATTTTGCTCTCTAAACCAAATAGAATAAATGTAATCCTTCTTTTCTGAACTGGTTCTTCAAATACTTCAGTATTACTGTGATCTGTCCCCTATTGCTTCTCTTCTGAAGACTAAATATCTACAATCCTTCTTAAGGCTTATGACCTCAATACAACTGATTTTCCTTAGTTGCATGGTCTCTAGTCCCCTAAGCATACAGGTCATTTTCTTCTGTAGGCTCTTCAGCTTGTTAATGTCTTTCACAGAATGAAGTGCTCAGGATTGATGTCATACTTCAGATGCAATCTGACCAGGATTTTGACTGAAAGAATGCATGAATTTCCCCATAAAGCTTTGTAAATATCATTTATTCCCTAGATGAAGAACTTGAGAGAAAGGGATATAGGCAGGACAGAGGAATTTTCATGGTGAGGAAGGATTCAAGGAAAGCAAATAAGCTGGCTGGAGTTGGACAATTTTAGATGGAACATTATCATGGAGCACCCAAAGCAATTGAAGGCCTAAATGAGAATATCTTGCTTGGGCTTTGATGGGGAAGGCACTGAAAGAGAGTAGGGAAAATACCATAGAGAAGATGGTAGGGTAGAGAATATTCTCCAGTTAACGTTTACCTATTTCTTAGTGTCTCCTAAGGCATTTTATCAGGGACCAGGAAGTGCTTCACCAAAGAAGTGAGAAGCAGTGGCCTCCTCAAAGAGCTACCATAGTTGGGGGTTCAGTCATAATAAAATCCCAAGACATTTTGCAGGGAAGACTTCATTGTGATATAGACATGAGTTGCATTGAGGTCATAAGCCAACAGAAGAACAGCCAATGCAGCAGAGTACTAAATACTATAATGATAAAAGTTTCTGATGTCACATAAGAGAAAAATTATATTTATCCTGCTGAGGCTCAGAAGGCAAAATCTGGAGCATAGATAGAGAGTTGCAGAGGTGAATTTTGGTTCAATGAGAGGAAATATTTCCTAATTAATAGAGCTTTCTAAGGGCATTCTCAGTTGAGGTTGAAATTTGGTTGAAAATTGAAAATTGTTTGATCACTGTCTATGCCAACAAACTTTTCTAAGAACTTTAAATTTTCAAAATCGCATGTATAGTGTACATACAAACTTTTCCTTATGAAGCTAAATCAACCTTTCCAACCTTCGCATGCCTTTGGCCCTTGGGAATGATTTCCCTGAATGGGAAACCTAGATCAGAGAGGTTTTTTTTTTTTTTTTTTTTTTTTTTTTTTTTTTTTTTTTTTTGCTTTCTTCATGCAAAGAGAGGTTTTCAAATGAAAAAAATATAACACTGTTAAGGTTGGATACACTCATATGCTCTGAGGAACCCGATGGCTTGCAGACAGGATTATATTAATTCTCTAGAAAGTCAGGGAATTTGCTTTTATTTTTAAAATTTCTTAGTCTGCAAAATTAACCAGTTGGTTCTAGTTAGAAATGTTGAGCCTTTGAAACAAGGTGTTTATCAGCTTCTTTGGCTTAGCATAATTGCAAAGAGAATCATTTCTTCTCTTATAATAATTTCAAGTATTCCTTTACCTGCTTACATAAGTCATGAATCTGATTCTTTTTGATAGACCATTTAGCATCACAGAGGGAGGAAAAAAATCTAGAAATTATCTTTACAATAAAAAGTTAATTCCCCTTTTCACATCACTTATTTCTTTTATTCTTATAACAGTCTTTGGTCAAATGATACGATTTGTCCCCCTAACCCACGACAGACTTGTATTTAGGAGAGTTAGATTTAAATCCTTCTACTGCTACTCACTAGAATTTGTGATGTTGGGGAAGACATTTAATCTTTCAGGGCATGAGTTTCCTTATATTCTCATGGTGATAATATTTGTATTATTTACTTGGGTTGCTGTGAAGAAATACTTAATAACTGAAATAAATTTGTGATCTGTCCAATTGTCATCCCTTAACATGTGACCTGCCCATCTTACTTTCCTATCTTACATTTCCTTGATGATATCTTTTGCACCCGCTCTTCAGAGTTCATATGTAACATTTATATATTAACACAAAATTAAATGTATATGTTAAATATATGTTAATATATATGTATATATCTACCATATGCCTTTCCATTGTCCACTGCTTGATAATAATTTTTGATGATTTAGAGACTGTTGGATTCCATCTTTTACCATATAGCAACATTAGTAGAATCAGTGAAACATTCTACTAATGTTGGTATTTTAAAACATGGGCCTAGTTTTAATGTGAAACTTGAAATTATTGAAAAAGCTTTATAGTTTCCTGAAGTTAATTCATCTGGTTCTCTCCCTGTCAATTCATTTGTTGTCCTTCTGTACTCTCTGACCTCAGTTATATGGAAAGCACTTTTTAAATCTTAAAGTGCTACATAAATTACGATTACTACACATGACTCAATCAGTGCAACTTGTCCCAATTACTGGCAGTACAATTCAAAGTATGCACCCTACTGATCATGCATCAATACTGCCATCTTCCTACTGGAAGGGCAGTGTATTTCTTTGTCAAATAGTGATTGTCTTTTCTAATTCCTCAGATTTATTGAGTCAACTTCTGTCAATCTTTTTCTTTGCCCTCCTCCAATATTTTAAAACCATGAGTTTTCAAATTCCTCATCTGTAAATTAAGGAGATTATACTATCTAATTTTAAGGTGTCCTCTTGGTCTAGTTCCTATACGTTATAAAGTAGCTTAGAGAGCCATTCTGAAATCATAAACATCTGGAGGATCTGGGTTCAAGTGCTGCTTCCAACACAAACTATCTGTGTAACTAGGAATAATCACTTAAATCTCTCAGTGTTCTATGTAATTATAAGTTATAGACCAGTGTTAGCAGAGAGAGTTAGTACAGTGGCAATCTTCCTGATAGTTTACTTATAAATGTGTGTATGTTGTTGCATGGGATAAGGGAGACAAACCTCAGAAAAAGGGCACCATATTGATCTCATCTAGAGAAGATAATGGAGACACATGATTGTGCAGAGAGATAAAGAGTGCAAAATTAGACAGATTGGTAATTACCTTGAAGAGGAAGAACAGCATCCCCCAAACACAAACCTCAAGCCCCATTATTTCTGTTTTTAGTTACTATATATATGTATATTTTATCTATTTACACATAAACACATATATACATACATAATGTTCCATACCCTTAAGTTTCCTTCTTAATACATATTTTAATAAAAAAAAATAAATACAAATACATTGGTGTGGATTTAAAAGCTAGAGTTAAACAGAGGGAATGCATCTCTTCTTACCAGTTATCCCTAGAACTGTGAGAGTATTTGGACATGTTTGTGGTGGTGTTCTATTTCTAGAAACTAGACTTGTTATTGTAAGAGGAAGTTAGGATGAGTAAGGCAACTAAACAAATGATTAGAACTCTATTTGATCCCTATAATGGGGCAATGTTGCTTTATATTATGGGGTTGCCAAAGCACGTATTACACATCTAGTATACATATCTAATTTTCTCATTGGTGGAATCATAGATAACTATTTGAATATATAGACAGACAGACAGACAGATAAATAGATAAACAAATCTATACAAACACAGATACAACACAAACACAGATACACAAATATCTTCTTGGGAAAATGAGCCAGTCCCCAAGGAAGAACTCTCAGTATTGCCCAGAAGTTTAGTTTCAGGAATACTCACCTCTTAAACTATTTGAATTGCTATTTCATGACTGCCCTTTGATTGAAAACTTTCTTTCCTTTCCATTCCTAAATGTCCCCTCTAGGACATTTAGCCACATAATTTCCCTTTGCATGGCTATTATGTTGTTGAGTACATGTGACTCTCAGTTGTCTTACTTCAATCATAAAAGCTCATGTTCCTCACCCTTTTCCATCTCAAAATCACCAGAACTTGTTTTGACCCTAGCTTTGACAAAAGACAAAATAACAAATAGCATTTATATGGCATTTTAAGGTTTGTCTAGCATTTTACATGTATCACATTTGATCCTTGTGACAACCCTGTAAGGTAAATGCTATTAATCTTTGCATTTTACACTTAAAGAAAATGAGACCAAGAGATGTTAAGTGGAATAGCTAGTAAATGTCTAAGATAGACTTTAAATTAAAATTTTCCTGACTCAAAGTCCAGTATTCTATTTACTAAGTCACTGAGAGAGGCCTAAAATTGTTCCTTTTAAAGGCCAGCAAAGTGGAGGTAGTCCCATAGGCACCCACACAGACTCATTTTAAATTTGTAAACACTGAGATATACGTAAGATCTTTTTTTTTGTCAGTTGGTCATGTCTGATTCTTCATGATCCCAAATGGGGTTTTCTTGACAAAGAAACTAAATTGACTTGCCATTTCCTTCTCCAGTTCATTTTTACAGATGAGAAAACTGAAACAAACAGGGTTAAGTTACTTGCTTAGTAACATAGCTAGTAAGTGTTTAAGGGATATATCTTTTGCCTCCAAAAGAAAGTCAATAAAAAATTCTTTTTGAACAAAGGCTGTAATCTCATTAAGTTGATTAAGAAAGTCCCAGAATCAGCCTCTTACAAATACGTTGTTATTATTACCCACTATTTGCCTGACATATCACCAGAGCATAAGGTAATCTTGAGTTAGCAAGCAGGTATGGAAAATATAAGATCACGTTAAACAGGAAAGTTATTTTGAGATGCTAGTAGAACTCTCATATTGAGAGCCTCCTTCCCCCTACTCCCTACACTTCATATGTTGATCTTGGCTTTGAGCTAGCCTGTTGGATTGAAGAACAAAAAGGTATTACAAGGATCAGGCCTCTAATTCTCATCCACTGCACTTCAATGATTCACTATATCAGTTTGTGGTGATTAATCCCTTGTAAATGTCTGGCGTCATCTGCTTAGAAAGAGCTGTGATTGGCAGGAGCGTGAGCATAGGAGTCATGGAGTAAATCATCAAAATTCCTTTTTCATCAATTAAAGGAGAAACTGTGGTGAGGGTAGGGTGGGAGGTTTCTCAGAGGAGGGAGAAGAGGGAGCATGCCATCTGTCTTGCAGCACACAGACAGGAATAGGGCACGCAGAAATGGCTGCACTGTGGTGTTGCCTTAGTGGTTAGGAAAACAGATGGCATTTTCCTGCCAGCCCTCTGTCTTTTATTGGGATTTTCCTGTGTTCTGACCTGAAATTTAATGTTCCTTCCTCATAGTTAAGAATCTGGGATTTCCCTTTGTTGTTGTAGAGTGTTTAGAACAAGATCCACTTCTTCCTGATGGAGAATAATATCATGATCACTGAAATTGCAGGATATGAAGATCATGGAATGTTATTGTGTTATAAGATGATGAATATAAAGAATATGGAGACATTTAATATGAACTCAAGCAAAGTAAAGCAAGCAGAACCAGAACTATCTATCCAGCAAACACAATAAAGTAAAGGAAAACAATACTGAAAAAAATTCAAAAGTTGAGTCATTACAGTGACCAAACAGAAACGGTGGATTATAGGGGACAGGATGAGCATGAGACATCAGATCTGGCCAACATATAGATTTGTTTAACTATTATTCTTTGTTACAAGAGAGTTCTATTAGGAGGGGGGAAAGATAGCTATATAAAAATTATCAATAAAACTTTAAAAAAAAAGAAGGCAGTACCATTGAACTTAGGCTAAAAGTCTAAGAACCCAAGATCAGAATTATATTGGTTTGATAGGTGTGTTGAAGATGTCTTGTCCATATTACCTGTTTTGGCAGATGCTGAGAATTCGGTAAAGATAGTTGCAGGTTCAAAAGAAAGAGATGTTCAGTTTATTTTTGTCCAGAAAAATACTCTAAACTGCTAGCACCCTTCTTGCATTGTGTTATGTATTGAACTACTTTGTACTCTGTGTGTAATAAGTATACATGTATATGTGAACATATGTACTTAAAGAAATTTAATATATATTAAACCCATATTTAAATATATTTATATTAACTTTCTTTTTGTGAATTATAGATTTTACATATTCTTGTCATTTTCACCATTAGAAGCTAATTTCTAGTAGGAATTTTTTCATTCATTGCATTTATATCCCCATCATCTAACACAGAACCTGGCATTTAGTAAGAACTTAATAAATAAAATTATTGAGTAGGATGAAGAATCCTATCTGTAACCTACTCATGGGAGACAATTTTAAAACTAGATATTGGGGGAGGAAAGGGTTTTTGAATGCTGTTTTCTATCCCAGAAAATGTTCTTTAGGAAAATTTTAAATGGATACATGAAGTAGATTTTTTTTTGAAGCAAAGTATAGTTTGTTTTCCATTTGCAAGGTTTTTTCTTTGTCTATCTTTCACAAAGCCAAACATAAGTCCTTATGGCTCATGCACAGTTCATGTGCAGCTTGTTGGCTCAGTGGATAGAACACTGGGCTTGGAACCAGAAAAGCTCATCTCCATGAATTCAAATTCAGCTTCTGACACTTACTAGCAATATGACTCTGGAAAACTCCTTAACCCTATTTGCCTTAGTTTCCTTATTAGTAAAATGAGTTAGAATATGAAATGGCAAACTACTCTTTGGTAAGAAAACCCCAATTTGAGGTAACAAAAAGTTGAATGTGACTGAAAAATTGAAAATGGTTCATTGAATTTTCAAATTCTATATAAATGTGAAATCAAAGCACTACCACTGGAGAGGTAAAAACAATATGGCAACATCTCTGATACTAGTATGTATATATATATGTATATATACTTGGACTTTTATATATATATATATATATATATATATATATATATATATATATATATATACATATATGTGTGTGTGTGTGTATGTGTATTTGGACTTTTTCAGTTCAGCTCTACCCAGGTATTCCTTCATAAGCAGGGACTTTCACTTATTATCCTTTCAAAGTAGAAGGCATTACAATGAAGGTGGGAGTGTGTAAGCCTCTGCAAAAGTCACAGCAGTATAGTTTTTCAGGAGCCTGTCAGCATGCAGACAATACGTTGAGTATGCTCCATGGATGTGATTCTGGGTAATGTAAACACATGTTTATGTACAGTATTAGAGCAAAATGTATCTGTTTTTATGGAAACAATTATAATGTATAGCAAAGTAGTGCTTTAACTTCACATCTGGCCACTTTATGGAATTTAGATAATAGATTCCTGAAAGCTGCCTATTATTTATTAGCAAAGTATGGTTACTTAAAATAGGACAAGGCTATTTAATTATTTCTGATTATTTTTGTAAGTGGAAGTCACATTTTGGGGGGCAGGTGGAAGAAATAGAGACAAACAATTATGTGTTACAAGTGTGATTTGAGTTCCCTTCTAAGCCTGCTACTTAATTCCACCAAGAAAAACAATCTAGAATCCTTACAGTGGAGGCAATGACTTCTTAGCACTGTGCCATCATTGAGGCCAGGAAACTCAGTGCATGCTTTTGTCCAACATACAGGCAGGAGTGAGATATGAGGGGAGACAGAAAAAGGAGGGAAGGAGAGAAATAGAAAAAAAGAGGAAGAAAAGAGAAGAAAGAAAAAAAAGAAAAACATTATGTCACTCTTCTCAAATTACTTCAGTAGTTCACCACTGACTCAAAAATATAATAAAAATTCTTTGGTTTAGTATTTAAAACCCTCCACAATCTGATTCCATTTACCTTTCTAGTCTTTTAAAATATTATTTCCCTTTATGTACTTACTCTGTATTTCAACCAAACTAGAGTACTTGTTGTTCCCTAAATCTGGATTCCATTTTTTCCTTATTGTATTCATACAAGTAATATCCCATGTCTAAATATACTTTCTCTTTATCTCCACCTGCCATTAGACTTATCTGTGCTCAAGACTTGTCTTAGATGCCATAGTCTGATTTCTTTACTTTCTCTCTCTCTCTCTCTCTCTCTCTCTCTCTCTCTCTCTCTCTCTCTCTCTCTCTCTCTTCCTCCTTCCCTCCTTCCTTTTCTTCCTCCCTTTCTCACTCTTTTCTCTCTCTCTCTTCTTCCCTCCCTCCCTCCTCTCCCTTCTTCCTTTTTTCTCCATCCCTCCCTCCCTTCTTTCTTCTCTGGTCTCTCTGTCTCTCTCTCTCTCTTTGTGTGTGTGTGTGTGTGTGTGTGTGTGTGTTTCTCTCCTTCTCATTAAATACCTGGAATGCATAACTATTGCATAGATTGGCTGCTCCTTCACTTAGTGGTCATTTCATTTGAACATTCCAGGCTTGCTACCATTCTTATATTTAGAAGATCACATATAAAGGACATTGTTCTAGAATAGATTTACTACTTTTAGTCAAAGATGACTAAAGAAAACCCAGAGTCAGAAAAGGAGTCATTAGGAATATAATTCCTAATTTTTGAGTTAGAAAGTTTTGAATATAGAAATCTCCTTATGAAACGAAAAACAATTCTAACATTGGCACATGATATTATAGTTCACCTACCATAGTAATTAGGTTATTATTAGCAGAATTTTGAATGACTAAATTCTTTGGAGGTCATAGAGCATATATTTAAAGCTGGAAAAGACTTTAGAGGTTATATTCTCCACAAATCTTAATTTACAGCTGAGAAACCAGATCCAGCATGACAAAACTGGGGTTTTAACATAGGTCTTCTGATTCCAAACTGACCACTCTTTACATCACACCTATTTTATTTTATTTTATTTTATTTATTTATTTATTTATTTTTTTGCTTTTGGCCACTGACAAACACTACTATAGAAAATTTTCACACAAACTCACCAGCAGCTATTTTCTTCAGTTATTCTATTTTTATGGCATGGCCTATAAGATTTCAAATTAGTTGCTTCAGGCAGAAAAGAAATGATTAATTTGAAACTATTTGTCCTAGTGAAATTATGTCCCAATTGGCTTCACATTAATCAGTCAATAAACATTTATTAGTAGCCTACTATATGCCTGGTACTATGGTAAATATTAGCAATAAATTGAAAGGCAGAAGATAATCCCTGCCCTCAGGAGCACACAATCCAATGGAGGAGTTCTATCTTTTCTCTGGATGTAGATAGCATCTTCCTTCATATGTCCTCTATAATTAATTTTGCTATTTACGATAGTCAGAATGACTTAGTTGCTCAATATTGTTCTAAAAACAATAAGGTTGTTATAGTATATGATGTTCTCTTGGTTCTGCTCATCCTACTGTTCCTTATTTCATGGAAGTCTATCCATGTTTTTCTATGCTCATCAAGTTCAGCATTAACAATGATCTAGAACTTTTGAATGGTAACAAAGAATTGGAAAGAAAGCAGATGCTCATCGATTGGGAAATTACCAAACAAGTTGTTATCCATACATGTAATGGAATACTATTAAACTGTTAGAAATGATGACTATAATATATATATATATATATATATATATATATATATATATATATAAGTATGTAAAGATTTACATGAATTAATTCAAAGTAAAGTAGGCAGAACCAAGATAACCACAATGAGAATGGAAAGATCTCAAAACAATCAAAAACAAATGCCTTAAAATTAGAAAGAATAAGCATTGCCCCAAAGAAGAAATATAAGAAAATACCCTCACCTCTTTATAGAAATGAGAAGTCTACAGTGATGTGTTGCACATATTTTCAAGATTTAAAATGTATTGGTCAGCTTTGCTGATTTTTTTCTTTAAAAATATCATTTGTCATATATGATATATCTCTGAAAAGGAAAAGAGAAGGGATCCTGGGAAAATTTTTAATGATATTAAAAAAAACCCCAAAAATCAATAAAATTCTATTTTTAAAAGTTGTACAGAAACTATATCTGTAAGTGATTTTGGTAATTTAGGTTGTCATTTATCTGAGCCAGATAATCTGAACTTATTTAGAGAAAAAAGTACCCTTTTCCTGTTTTCTCACCTCTCCCCTTGTCACTATATTCACATTACCTTTTCAATCTGAGGATCATTCTTCTTTTGAAAAGAAATGAACTGAAATTAATACTTGAATATTTCTTCCCTCTCTTTATCATCCAAGGATATTATACCAGTCCTTTATCAAAAGCATAAGGCCAATGTTTTCCTCATTTTCTTTCTTTATGATAGTTTTTGATAAATCTAATGTTTTTATAAGTCATAGGACATTTTGGGCTTTTACTTTCCTAATACTATTTTCACAAGTTCATGTTGCTTTTTTGTAGTTGTCCTTGGTAATATCTACATTCTAATATATTGTCTCTATAAAATGAAGCTCATCAGAGAGCTCGCAATGTAGCCACATAATTATTTTAGATGTCATCTCCTTTTTTTCTTATCAGAATCATTTGCAATCACACCTTCAGAATTTTATTTTTAAAGCCTTTGGTTGATCCTCAATAATTTTTATTTTTACAGTCTCAAACCATGTACCACTCCTTCCATTTCTCTGAACTTTTTGAAATCTACCTTCCTAAGTCCTTTGGTACATGTGTAACTATGACTACTATTATTATCTTCATCAGCATTCACAAATTCTAAGATGTCTTGGTAACTTCTAAAGAACTTTCTTTTCCTTTTTTTTTTTTTCTATTAAGCTTAAGAAGTTAGAAAGGGTTTATTTCAACTTGATGAATGCTGTAAAGTAGTGGTGGGGGGAAGGATTGGTTGATGCAGAATCACAGGAGATTTCACCTTCCTGGGAGGAATTTTCCATGTTTGAATTTATGGGGAGGTTGAGCAAGGGATTCTGGGAATATTAAAAGCTTTTTACCAAAAAAAAAAAAAAATTGCCCACGCAATGCCAATTTTGTAATGGCTCAACTTGACTAATAAAATCAGTCATTCACTTGAATACAGGCTCAGCCATTATTTAGGCACATTTGAATCATTTGGGAGAGGGGGCTGATTGCTTCTGGAATCTCGGAGGAGAAAAAAATATTCCTCTTGATAGAATGTAGCCATTTGTTCTCCATCATGATACTTTTTCATACTGTAATCAGAGTGCTATCAGGGATAAGAGGGTGAGAGAAATAATATGAAATGTATATTTCTATAATAATATATTCTTAATATATAATATAACAATATATTTCTATAATAAACCCTTATTTTTTTCTATATCATGAGCTTTGAACAAATTGAAATATTTGACTGAATCCTATAAACATGTAAATGCATAATTATAAGAAGTCACAAAAGTCTTGTTGCAAGTTTTAGTTTTGATAATTTGAGCTTTAATAGATTAATTCTACACTGAGACTTTGGGGTCAACCTGTATAAAAGAGACAATAATTATATTCAAAGGTGGGATAGACTAGCAGATAAATAGAATAATGAAATCAGAATTCAGTCTTACAGTTTTTAGATCTTTGGTAACTTACTTGGACTTAGTCTTTGTTTTTCCTGTCTTCAAAATGAGTGATGAAAATACTTGTAATTCACTCAGATGGGTTTGGTGCAAGAAAATGCATAAGAATTAAATTCTGGACAAAGATGACTCTTAAATATCCATACTAGTGGAAGGGGCTACATTGGAGATTACATGAATTTGTGGCATACAAAAAATCAATTATATTTTACCTTGTGATCTATTGTGAGACTCTTCCCATCTACATCCCCTGGCAGATAATACTTTCTGGTGATGTTTTGTTCTGGTTCTGAAAAGAAGGTAAGATTTCTTGAGCACATCCCATCTAGTAGAAGAGATTTAACACAGAGACAAACCAGGAAAATGTTGGGGTTGTCAGGGAAGCTTGCCTGGTTTTATAATTTCAAAACAAATAAAAAAGCAAATTACAAGTACCCTGGACCTCAGTTTCTTTATTGGGACAAAGTTTCCTGGACCTTAATTGTGTCTTTTTAGAAGCCATCCCCTATGTCCAGAATACAGTCCCTTCTTCACCTTTCCTTCTCAAAATCTGTAGTCTTCTTTATTTTTAAAAATTTTTATTCTTTATTGGTGAGGTAATTGGGGTTAAGTGACTTGCCCAGTGTCACACAGGTAGGAAGTGTTAAGTATCTGAGGAGGATTTGAACTCAGATTATTCTTACTCGAGGGTGTCATCTAGCTGCCCCACCTATAGTGTTCTTTAAGGCTCACTGATAAAGTAGTTCCTTCTACAGAAAAGGTTTCTAATGTCCTTAGTTGTTAACATATTCTATTTGTCTTTCTATTTGCATGTTTTATTCTTTTAATAAAAGGATTTTTTATCTATGTCCTGAACTTCTATGTCAGAATAGACTTGTATTCAGAAAAATATTTTAAATGTGTAAAATAAAATATATAGATCATAAAAGAAGCAATTATTATTTTTTCTTTTTTTTATTATTATAGCCTTTTATTGACAGAACATATGCATGGGTAATTTTTCAACATTGACCCTTGCAATCATATCTGTTCCAACTTTTCCCTTCCTTCCCTCCACTCCCTCCCCTAGATGGCAGGCAGTTTCATACATGTTAAGCATGTTAAAGTATATCGTAAATACAATATATGTGTATATATTTATATAATTCTCTTGTTGCATAAGAAAAATCGGATTTAGAAAGGTAAAAATAACCTGGGAAGAAAAATAAAAATGCAGGCAGTTCACACTCATTTCCCAAGAACCAAATTATATAAAAATTATATTAAAATAGTTATGTGTATAGTATATATAAACACATATATGTATGTACATACATACATTATATATATGTACATTTATATTTTTATTTAAAAAAGAAAAATTCACAGATATCTTTGCTCTAGTAGGAGTGAACTCCTTAAGAACAGAAACTATCATCCCCATTGCTGAATAGGACTTTGAATACAATTGGCTTTTAATGTTTGTAGAATTTAGTAAACTGAATCTATAAGGTGAAGAAATTGGATATATAAATTCTAAGGTTCTTTTCAGCTTTAATATTCTCTAAACCTATGGCATGTCATTAGGGGATCATGGGAATTGATGATTTTAGCTGTTAGGAATTCTTTATATGAGTATGATATGGGGAAACCATTGTTGATGAATCTGTTGTGAATGTTATGATGCTCCTTTAAATTTTTAAACTTATATAGAAAACAATAACCAAAAAAAATGCACTATGGTATATAATAAATAGAAATAGCTGAGGAACAATAGATACAAGTATATAGATTTGTTTAGGCCACTAACTGGTTGGATTGCCTTCGGATCAGTTTCATCATAATTAAAATACAGATTTTAGATTTGTTAGTCTCTTCCCAAACCTGACATTCTATGATTTCATTTATTCAATCTATCCTGTGGCTAAATTCTTGATTACTAACCAAAGAAATCATATGCAGTGGAAAGAGTGCTGATCTTGGCACTAGGATAGAAATGGATTCAGATCCCATCTCTCATAGTTTCTGATTGTATAACTTTGGACATGTAACCTTTCTAGATTAAGTCTTAGTCTAGTCTGTCTAGTCTAGTCTCAATCTGTAAAATGCCAATAATGTTCTAATAACCTATAGTTATTTTGAGGAGATTATACATAAAGCACATGAAGTATATATTATATACCTTCAAGGTATTAAAAATATCAATTGCTACTATTATTATTCCTTGGGCAGGGACCCGCAACAGCCCCTGGCCTCTACAACAACAAGACAGGGAAATAAAAAGCAGTACTCTGCCAGTGACTTGACAAAACAAATCCCAAATCATTGAAGTACTTGTCATAGTAATACTGCAGTATGGAAGACAGGAAAAATGATACAATATCATTGTTAGTACTGTTGAATAGATGAGTTCTCTTCCTACTATCTCTGGAGGGTTTGTGCAGTTCATTTGTGTAGTTCAAGATATTCATTAAAATGGACAAAGTCCTTTAGAGTTGAAAAGGAGAGGCCATATAAATGCAAAAGAGTATCTGTGTCCCTGCATTTTAGCAGAATCATAAGAAATGAAGGTCATTTGGTTTAGTGGGAAAAACATTATTTGGGGAAACAGTACTACAGTTATCCCTTCCTCATGGTGACTTTCCCCTTTATTGTTTTGAAAAATAGCAAATCAACATGAAATTGGGAATTTGGGGAACTTTTGTAGAAGCGGCAAATGACCAAAAAGGTCAGCAGATGATACAGAAAAAGTTTAACTCAGAAACATATAAAATATATGTAGAAATATATTATGTATATGTTTATATATACTTGTATACACCCACATAAAATATATCTAGTATTGTGATAGATTAACTCAAATTTAAGAAACTGCAAACACCCCATAAAATAAAAAGAAAAACTTCAGACTTCTTCTTTGGTATAAAAAGAGGGCTGAAAAATTTACATGTATTTTCCAGACAGTGGGTGCAGTGCCCCTGACCCCCACAATGTGGAAGGGAAAACTATATTCTTATAGCTAGAATGTGTGAATTTGTGACCAGCAAATAATGTGTCTTTTTGAAGCTTTTGTTTGCACCATTTGAATTGATGTAATAGTAGATTTGATGGCTAGAAGGACTCTTCTACTTATGTCTTCCTTTTTTTCTTTTCCTCCCGTGACTCATTTTATAAGCTATTGTTTACATGACAGGGATAATCAAATGCCTCAGTGCATAGAATGTTAGACTTGGAGTTGGGAAGATCTGAGTTCAAATTTAAACTGACACATATTATTAACTGTATGGCTCAGGCAATTCACTTACCTCCTCTTTGATTCAGTTTTCTCATTTATAAAATGGGATAATAGTAATATCATCTATTTCATAGGATTATAATGAAAACAAAATAAAATATTATTTATAAAGTGCTTTGCAAACCTTAAAGTATTATATACATATAATCTATTATTAATAGTTGTATATAGTAATGTAGTATGTATATGTAATATAATATTTATCTTATGTGTTGTATATTATTTATACACACAAAATGTATATTATATGTTATGATATGTGTATTATATGCATATTATATATTTTATTTGTATATGATATATGTTATGTATAGTATTAGTACTACTTATAGCATATACTATATGTGGCTTACTATAGACTATATATATACAAACACACATATGTATATCTGTCTATTAATCATCAATATATTGATACTTTACTGCCTTTGTGATTTCACTGAATAGATGAAAATGTTCAGGGTATTGAAATAGTTCCAATAAGCTTAGGATTTATCCATCTGATGCCCATCAATTAGAGAATGGTTGAGTAAATTGTGGTATATGAATGTTATGGAATATTATTGTTCTGTAAGAAATGAGCAGCAGGATGAATACAGAGAGGATTGGCAAGACTTACATGAACTGATGCTAAGTGAAATGAGCAGAACCAGATCATTATATACCTCAACAATGATACTGTTTGAGGATGTATTCTGATGGAAGTGGATCTCTTCGAGAAAGAGAGCTAATTCAGTTTCAGTTGATCAAGGATGGACAGAAGCAGCTACACCCAAAGAAAGAACACTGGGAAATGAATATAAACTGCTTGCATTTTTGTTTTTCTTCCCGGGTTATTTCTACCTTCTGAATCCAATTCTCCCTGTGCAACAAGAAACTGTTTGGTTCTGCACACATATATTGTATCTAGGATATACTGTAACCTATTCAACATGTAAAGGACTGCTTGCCATCTGGGGGAGGGGGTGGAGGGAGGGAGGGGAAAAATCGGAACAGAAGTGAGTGCAAGGGATAATGCTGTAAAAAATTACTCTGGCATGGGTTCTGTCAATAAAAAGTTAAAAAAAAAAAGGATTTATCCATCTGAAGCTAGCTTTTAGGCACTGGTATGATTATTGCTTGATGTATTTCCTGTGGTAAAGATAGTGATCTAGAGAATCTCTTCTTCTTTTCTATCTCCTGGTGGCATTAATTCAAACCATGCCAGAATGATCCTTTTACTTTTTAAATAAAACTCTTAAGAAGAGAAGCTCTTCTTTTTTTCCCCTGAATTATGCATTTTTGTTTTTCACAGCCCTTAAGAGTGAAAAATTCTTCCTGAGATCTAACCTAGATCCCTTTAATTGCAAAACAGACACTTCATGTGCACACCAAAGGGGGGGAAATTGCTCAAAATTATGAAGTCAATCTGAACCCCCAAGAATAATGGGAATAAGGATGTATTTGACCATCTGTGTGCCTGGCAACATGATGATTTCTCTGTGCATGCTACTGTGTTCCAGTGTGAGCGTGTTTGTGTTACTGTCAATGTATATGTGTATGTTTGAGCATGAAAGTGTGTATAGGAGTGTGGGTAAACAGATCTTTGAATCACAGAGGACAGCCCATCCTGGCAGGCTTTGTCTCTGACTCAGTTACCATGACAGCAAGGAGAGCCCCTCTGTCTGTAAATAGAACTCTGTGTGGACTGAATGCAGAGATGAAGCACGTCACCATGTGTGTAGTTTAGAACAGGAGTCAAGAGATCTAGCAGGTAAAAGCAAGATGACCCGTCCATCAAGAAGTGTTCTTGCTATAGATGAATATGGATACCACTCATGCTTTCCTTTGTGTATTGTAACCCCAAGATATCATGGCGGGGCAAGAGCTTAGGGGAGATAACAGATGATTAATTTGGTGGGGGGGAGGAGACAACTCATAAAATGTATAATGATGATGATGATAGCTTTGATTAATGTTGCACTTTACAGTTTGTGGTATATAAAGCACTTTGTAGTCATTATCTCATTTGTTTCTCATAACACCCTGGTAAAATATTAGTGCAATGACAACTTTTTCCTTTGATATCTTTATTTACATAATCTATATCTATATATCTTTATACTCTGCCACTGTTGTGATTTCATAAAATAAATGAAAATATCCAGCATATTGAAATAGTGCCTAAATATGTTTATGATTTATCTACTTCAACCTAGCTTTTAGTAATTGGTATGTTAATTAACTCTTTTATGGATTACCTGTCACAGATATCTTTGTAGGATAGATTCCCTCTCTCAGCACAGTTAAGTTCAGATAATTTAATGATTCAGATAAATAAATTTTGATACTACCTAAAATAAAACATAAATTAGGGATAGAAATCTGTTGCCAAAAAATCACACATAGCAACAAATGGTTGCTAAATTATCTCTTAATGAGAATGAGCAAAAAAAAAAAAAGTACTCCCCTGTATTATTGTAGATCAAAGTTATACTAGGTATCTTGGGTGGCTACTTAGGGAGATACATGGTAGGTGTCAGAGGATGCTCACCAAGGAAAAATTTTAAGTTGAAGAGAGTTAAATAAGGAGAATTGACAATAGCCCCCATGCCTCTCACATAAATTGCCACAAGGCACAGGTGGTGCAAAATAAAAATGATTAATGTAAATGCTAAAAGCAGAAACAGCAAATACAAAGTAGTAGGAAAACACAGTGCATTAAAAAAGAAAAAAAGATTCTTCATTGCTATCATGGTGAGAAAAAAACAAATTTAAACATAAAAGCTTTCCTTGTACTACAAATTGTATACAATAAAGGAAAGCCACACCTTGATGAATTTGTTCTGTAACACAATTTAATGCCAAATTGGAAATTCTGAACATGAAAGGAGAGATAAATTAAATTGAATGTAAAAACAAAACAAAACAAAACAAACATTGAACTACTAAAACTAGAAGCTAGTTTTATGAAAACAAAACACCCCAAAATAGATAAACTATTGGTTCATTGGATTTGAAAAAGGAAAGAAAACAGCCATATTACCAAAAGCATCAAAAACAGTATCAAAAATTAAAAGAGTGAATTCACCACCACTGAACAGGAAATTAAAACAGTTATTAGGAGCTATTTTGCCCAATTATATTATAATAAATTTGACATCCTAAATGAAAGGGAAAATTATTTCCATGACCAAAGAAATCAGAATTTTGAGATGGTAAAGGGAGTGAAGAAGGGGAGGAAGCAGTGCACCAATCAGATAGAAAAAGGATGAATATGGGAATCTATTCTAGAGCCTCACAACTTTCTCATTATACAAATTTCATAAAATTAATGTGATTAGGTATGTGTCCTGTGTAAATCATTTCTATTTTCCCTAAGAACTTAGATACCCCACCTCACTAGCTAGGTGACTTTGCTTCAGGGTAACATCCCTGAATTTCTGATTGTTTACTTTTAAGATTACTGGGGGTATATCTTGTATGAAATTATCTTTAAGACCCCTTTTAAATCTAGTATTCTATAATTCTATGAATATAATAGTTTTGTTTTTTCCTCTGAGTTCCCAATGTTTTAATGAGTTGATGTGTAAGGCATTTATCTGTTCTTTTGATGTAGGTTCCTCATTACCTATTGCTTCAGTTCATCTCTGGGAGCTATCCTCAATTCTCTATCTGGCTACATATTCTTAAAACTGAATAGTGATATAGCCACTAAACCACTCTCTGTCTGTCTTTCCTCTCCTCTCCTCTCCTCTCTTCTCCTCTCTCTCTTCCTTCCTTACCTCCTTCCTTCCCATCTTCCTTCCCTCCCCCTTCTTTCCTTCTTTCTCTCCCTTCCTCTTCCTTTTCTTCCTTTCTTCCTCTATCCCTCCCGCCCTTCCTTCCGCCCTCTTTCCCTTTTTTAAAAGTTATATGTGGGCCTAGGGGCTTTCAAGAAAGAAATGCTATATATACACATATTTTAAAAAGTTTTCTTAATGCCTTATTTACTCTAGTAAGATGAAGGCACTTAAACCTCATCTGGAATCAGGAGCAGTTCCAAAGTCCAGAAATTTTGCTGCACTGTGATTTAAATTTAGCCATTATACCTGCCTCAGCAGGCTTCATTCATGGAAATGCTTGGGCCATTCATAAAAATGACTGTCATACCTCTTTGATGTGTGGGACTCACTATTTGTTTCCTTTGGAGTGTTGAAACCAAAAGTGCTATGAATCCACTCTTTCCCAGTGCTGCTCTCTGGGCCCACACCCCCACATCATCCTGGAAGAATTCAGCTGAAACATAGATTCAGTAACGCCTTTCATGATGCTTAGGAACCTGAGCAACATGTTATCGAAAATAAGTGTCAGCAAGCATCCCACACACTTGTGTGATAATTTGCAGAGAGGTGTGGGCTTGAAGGATGGATAGAAAACCTTCCTCATGTATAAAAAAGACTCTTTGCATACATTTCAGTCCTATATATTTGAAAAGATCCCACCATATCCTACTGCCTTCCTTTGGGTAAAGTTCCTAATTTGGGGTCTAAGGACCCCTGAGGAGCCTGGTTCCATAAACTTGGATGAAGACATATTTTATTTCAAAATAATTGGTTTCCCTTGTAATACTTTGTTTTGATTTTTGTAAATCTTAAAATATTTTTTGAGGTGTCTGGTTGGTTAAAGGGGTCCATGACACAGAAAGTGTTAAGGAAGCCCCTTGTTCTGGGGAAGGGAAGACTGGAACCAGTTCATACCTTCTTATTCTGTGCAATTCTTGATCATGTCTTCTCATAAATTTTCCATTAATTGCCTCCCTCTAAACCTACCTTATATGTAGCTACTTTGTATGTATTTGTAATATTAATATTTAAGCTATATATGTAGAGAGATTATATAATATATTATTGATATATATATATATATTAATATCAATATTGTATGATATGTATTACTATATATGACTCCTCATGAGTATGTATTGTTTCATTCTTTATACATATATCCCCAGCACCTGCCATAATACTAGGCACATAGTAGCTTAATTATCCACCTAATATAATAGAGGCAGGTAGATGGCATGTTGGGCTGAGCTCTAAGCCTGAAATCAGGAAGATGTGAGTTCATATTTAACTTTAGATACATAGTAAATTGTGTAACCCTGGACAAGACATTTAACTTGTCTCTGTTTCAGTTTTCTGAATGAAGAAGCAGAAATAAGCATTTACTAAGTATCTTCCTCCCACAGTTGTGAAAAATCTGACACACAGTAGGTACTTAATACTGCTTTCCCTTTTTTTTCTCCTTCCACCCTAAGTCTTTTAATATTTCTATCTTAACATTTGCTCTTATTATACGAACAAGCTTCTTCCTCTTAACATTATTACCCATGTTATACATCCCTCATGCTCTCCCTCCCTCTCTCTCTCTCTTTCTCTCTCTCTCTCTCTCTCTCTCTCTCTCTCTCTCTCTCTCTCTCTCTCTATATATATATATATATATATATATATATATTAGATCTGGTTCATTGTCTATCACTTCACCATTATTGGCAATAATATGCAGGACTTTACTTGCCTTTGGGTTACCTGTAATTTCATTTATTTGGAATTTATGCTATTCTATGATGTACAATCATGACATCAAGAGAATAACATCAAGTAATAAGAAGATGGGTTTTCATTTCAGGGAACAGATTAAGGAAAGAGGAAGGAAATAAAAATTTATTAAGTGTGTCATACCTGGGAATGCAAATAGAAGCCAAAATAGAAACAAAAGAAAAAAAAAGAACAATTCCTGCTCTTAAGGATTTTACATTTTTATGCGGGAAGACTACACACCAAAGGAAACTGAAAAAATGGGGAGGGAAGGAAGAAATGAAGCTATTCTGCATGGAGAGCATGATTTTAAAATGCAAAAAGTCAGGAACAGAACAAGTAGACAAATAAAAAGCAAGATGCTCTTTTTCCCCATTACAATTCATCCCACACTCTCTCTCCCCTACTAAATTTTGGGCCTAGTTTATCATCCATCTGCAGTGCCTATCCAAGATACTAATGTATTAATACTAATGGGCTAATTCCATAGACTACCCACACAACTGTATGTGATAGTTTGGGCATTACATATTTTCATCTTTTTTTTTTAAATGACACCATTAAAACAATATCATCAAGGGCTCTTTCTACAAAGATCATTAGCTATGCTGTCAGAAAAACTGGATTTACATTGCAGTTTAGCTTCCTAGCTTCATGATCTTAGCTAAGTAAATCATTTAATCTAGCTGAGCCTCAGTGAAAGGGTTGGATTAGATGGTTTTTTAGGTCTTTTTAAACTTTAAATCTCTGATCCTTATGATTTGCAAACAGGAGTATCTAGAAGACCTTTCCATCTATTGGAAATTCCTATTCCATTTATGAGGTAGTTAGGTGGAGCTTCATTGACTGGGAAACAGAAACACTGATCTTCCTGAATTAAACCTGGTCTCAGACACTTACTAACTGGTAAGTCACTTGATCCTGCTTGCCTCAGTTTTCTCAGATGTAAAATTAATTGGCAGCAAACCAGTCCAGTATCTTTATCAAGAAAACTTTCAAATGGAGTCATGGGGAATCTGATACAACTGAAGAACAACAACAAATTCCATTTATATTCTGCAGAGGATCTCCTTCATGATGCTGTTAAACATCTTTGGCAAGCTTTCCCCTCCTTTTTTATGCCTTGTCTGTTAATTGATAATCAGACCTGTTGAACAAAATTCCTTGAGGTTGTATCTATCAAAGAATCTTGTATGAACAACAGATATTTGTAGTTTCTGGTTGGAGAAGAGTCATTAAGGTTGCTTTCTCCTCTACTTAGTCAAATGTGTTTTTGTAATGATCAGTAAATAATCAAAAAAACCCACTTGTTTTTGCTATTCTCTATGCCATTTCAGTTATTTCTATAGACTGTAAAAGAAATCCATACAAGCCATTTTGTTTTCTCCTATTTCATTGGAGATATCCTTGATTTAATTCTAAACAGAGCACTTTCATAAAGAAAATTGTCATTCAAGTCAGTAGTTAGTGAGGTCCTCTTGATGGCTTTATTTTCTTTTGTTGTTGTTCAGTCATATTGATTCTTTATGACCTCATTTGGGGGTTTTCGTGGAAGAGATACTGAAGTGGTTTGCTAATTCTTTCTCTAGCTTATTTTACATGAAGAAGCTTGGTGAACAGGGTTAAGTGACTTGACCAGTGTCACACAACTTGTAAATTCTGATGCCAGATTTAGATAAGTCTTTCTGATTCCAGAATCTACAGTCTATCCACTGTACTATCTTCCTGCCTTTTTATAAAAAAAAATAGATTTGAGAAAAAAATTCAATCATTTGGTATCTTTTCTTCTCCAAATTACCTTGAAAATGTATTCTTCAATGCTTTCAAATTGTCACCACTTTCAGAGTGGTTATCTTCAGTTGAAATTTGTCTCCATTCACATTCTTTGACTTCAGTTTTTTATTAAGTGACATTCAGCTTTTATCTATATGCTGGTAATTCTTACATCTGTTTATTCAGCTTTAACCTCTTTGGCCATACTAACTTCACACTAGATAATATGACTTTCTTAACATTCCTCATATATGACAGTCTCACATTACTGTGTCTTTGCATGTAAGCTTATTTCTAGAATTTGTGCCTCATCTCTAACTTTTAGGATTTCTGGTTTTCTGTAGAGCTCTATATGAATTACATAATACATGAGGCCTTTTATGTTATTGTCTTTTAGCTGCTAATGTCTTTCTCTACCAAAATCACCTTATTCCTTATTTTATACATATATGGTGGTGCAAAAGTCTTAGTTTTAAACTATTGACATCTATCTCCTTGGAGAGAAATATTTTGAGGCAGAAATGTCATACTTTTTCTTTACCTGCCCAGTAGCTATCAGGGTATCCAGGACATAAGACACTTAATAAATATTTGTGAACTATTTGAATCCTCTTTTTAATCCAGGTAGTCTGTAGTATACAGTGATGATAAAATCACTTGTTTCCTGTATCTGCTTTTGCATCCATGTAGTTTTTGGTCCCTTGTTTTTCTAACATGAGTATATTTTCTCAATATACAGTTTTTTCTCCCTTTTCCTTTCCTCTGTCCTTCAGGTATGGAAACAAATCCAAAGAAGCTTTGTCTTGGTCCAAATCAGAGAATTTACAGATCTAATACTCAAATCCATATCTTCCCTAGTCAACCTCACCCTCTCCAGGAGTTTGGGAATCAGAAATTCCTCTAATCTTTTAATATATAGAACAGGAACATATTTCTAGTAGTTTAGGGGAGGCTCAGGTGTTGAAACATGTGTATGGAGAGACAGTCTATGTGAGAAAACATTTACCAAGTCCAATAAGGAATAGAGGCAAATTGAAGCAGTGGGATTTATGGGAAGAAACAATCAAAAGTCTGTTTCTCGAGTGATCATCAACACAATCAGTAGTAAGGTTGTTCAAAATTGGAGACTTAGCCAGAATCAAGAATATCTAGTGATAAAATAACAACTAACCCAGAAGTGTTTCTGATTGACCATTACCATGGAATTAGATCTTCAGAGTTTCAGCCTTGCCTACCATTAAGAATTGTAATTTGCTTGGTTTGGGGATTTGGCCTGAGTGGCAACTGCTTAGATTGAAGAATGAGTCAATCAATACTCATCTCAGCCTTCTATATCTATCTGGTTCCAGACCTCCAGGTTGTGCTTCATCTCATCCATACATCCACAGTGTACTAGAACTTAGGTAAACATTTGACTATGTAACTTGCCAGCATGGATATATCTGTCTCAACCTCCCACAAATACACCTCTACTTTTCACATTTTTACAATGGAATAATAATCAAATCAATATTGCTGTAAGGAAGAAAAGATATGATTCTCCTTCAGCTAAACTAATATAATCACAGAAAATAGTGATACATGGTAAAATTTCAAAAATGTGAAGATCTATTACAATATGTTTCATATCCTACCATCTTTTTATGAAATGTGAACCTCTGTTATTGAGTCAAAGGAGCAATTAATTGTGACTTAAAGCAGCTGAAAGAATTTCATGGATTGACTCATGAAGGGTTTCTGTCTAGGGGTATAAAAGCTCCTGTTTGGAGATAAAGAAAAAGCTCCAGATCAGAGGATCCCAGTTTAAAATTTGGAATCAAGTCATTGAGAAGAAATCATTTATGGAGTGGAATAGGAGAAGAGAGCTTTTCCTTCTCTTTCTTCCCTCACTCACTCTTCCAATTGAATACATTATCAAAGAAATCTATAGAAAATAACACATTCAACCAGGATCAAAGAAATACACACTAGAGATAAATACAAACAGCAGATGTGGAGAGACCTGAGGGAGAAAAGAATTTTCCTTCTCTCTGGAAAGAAAAATGTTATCTATGGCCTTAAGAAAGGACTTCTAACAATCAGGAATTATGAATTTACCCTTGGGTAAAGGAATGAAAGAGTAATGAAATCTAAAGGGTCCATAACCCCACCCCCAATCCCTGTTATAGCCTAATTCAGGGATCATAACCTTGGGTCAACAGACTCCAAGATGTCAGTGGAGGGACTTGAGAATTTCCAAGAACTGTGATGGGAAATTAATTACATTTTTAGTTTCATTCATATCTAATTAAATTTTCTATAATTTTTAATGTAGGCAATAATAATATTCAGGGATCCAGAATCTTCACCAAAAGGTCTATGACACAAAAAAGTTTGACACAAAAAAAAATGAATCCTTGGTCTAGCCTAAACTTCCTTTTCATGAACATCATTTTCATCTGAACTAAACAAAGGAAGATTAAATACAATTATACTAACACCCACACAGATTTTTCAGTATAGAAATACATTAACTCAACATGGACAGAGAAACAACAGGCCCAAGTGAGAGAGTGTGAGAGATCTAACTGAGATGGCAGAGTGGGTAACAGAATAACCATAAGCAAAATACCTGGAGACAGGAAAGTGAAAAAAGGATTAAATGAAAGGAGAAAGCGTAAAAAACCTGAGGTTGGGAGTAATTCAGAGGGGGAAAAAGTACCACAACATAGAGAAAACATTTCATTTATAGATCAAAAATGTCAGCCAAGGTCCCTTTGTTTTATTACCTTCTTATTTGTAAAAGAGTGGGGAGTAAAAAGAAGAAGAAATACAAGAAGATAGGGTGGAAAGACCTGCACATTTGACAATTATAACCATGAATGTGAATCGGATAAACTCAGTAACAAAAAAAAGAAAAGAACAGCAGAATGGAATAGGAAGCACAATCCAACAATATGTTCTTTATAAAAAACAAAAACAAAACAAGCACTTGAAAACTAAAGTTTCATACTGAATCAAAATGAGGGGTTAGAATTCAATATATTATGCTTTTGCTGAACTTAAAAAAGCAGATCTAGCAAACATGATCTCAGACAAAGCTATAGTAAATATAGTCAAGATAAAATATGATTAGGGAAATTATATTATGTTTAAAAGACATCATAGAACTAGCATAGCATCAAAATATTTAAAGGGAAAGTTAATTGAATTGGAGGAAATAGATATTAGAACTTTAATAATGGGGATCTTGATCTACCACTTTTAGACTTGGACAAATGTAATCAAAAAGTAGGGAAGAAGTTAAGGACCTGAATACAACTTTAGAAAAATTAGAGATAATAGTCCTCTGTTAATCACTGAATGGAAATAGAAATAAATTGATGTACCACTCAGTTGTGCATAGAACTTAAAAAAGTGACCACATGTTGAGATATAAAGACTTTTCAAAAAATGCAGAAAAGCAGAAATATTACACCTATCACTTAGATCATTAAACTGAAAAATGAAACTAGTTGCTATTAAAAAAAAAAAACTAATACAATACATAAACAGCTAATCTTTTTTTTAAAGGGAGGAAAAATTTTAAAAGAACTTACACCAATGGAATAGGAAATAAAGGACATAAGAAAAGCTGTTTTTTCTAATTACACACTAGCAAACCAGTAGCTTAGAAAGTGAGAGAATACTTACAAAAATATAAAACACCCAGATGAGTATGAGAACTTGACTGCTTAAATAATCCAATATTAAGGAAAACAAAAACAAAAACAAAAATCTAAGATAACTCTCACGGTTTGAGACTCTAGTACCATATGGAATTTATAAGTGAATTCTATCATGCATTCAAAGAACAGTAAATTCCAACATTACATAAACTTTGTAATAATAAGAAAAGGAGAAACACCCAATGTTTTGCTAAGATATAAATATGGTCTTGATGCCGAAATCAGGGAGAGACAAAGCAAAGAAACAACACTACAGACCAATATCTCTAATGAATGTTGAAGTGAAATTTGTATGTATTAGTAAATGGGTAAAACAATTTCTTACACCCTCTGTGTATTTATATCAGGAAGGCAAAGTTGGTTCAATCCAAGAAACACTAAAAATATAATATAGATATAATAAATTATATATGCCAGGCACTATGATAAGTATTAAGCTATTATCTTGTTCTAAATTCTTGCTTTCTTTAAAACAGCCTAATATTTCATTAGCTTTTTAGGTTGCTATACCACTGTTAACTCTAGTCTACTCAAACTGTGTTTTCCTTTTTTTTTTTTTTTCTTTTTTACTATATAAATTTGTAAATGAGTTATAATGTGGGAGACAAAGATTAAGACATGATCCCTGTCTCTCCTCCCGAGCTTACATTTTAGGAATCATACATCAAACTCTTCTTTCCCAAGGATAAATTCTATTAGGTATAATCACAATTCAATCTGAGCGATCTTTATTTATATAATTGACAGTTAGGACTAGTGTCTTATTACACAGTGAAACACAATCTAGGACACTTGATTGCAGGTATTCTCAGAGTTATAAATCTCCCTCCTGCACCTCAGAGTTTATCCTTTTTGTGGCAATTTGCCCCAATAGTACCAGGGAATATTGTCTATAAAGCATCATTCTCCCACAATCCCAACTTCATTATTTTAAAACACTATTGTTTGGAGGCAGGTGAGTCAAGGGCTTGGAGAGAATCATTAGGACAAATCCTGTAACTCTGGACATCTGTTAATTCCATTCATTTATTTCCTATCCTATTTTCTCTGTTCCCTGAAGGCTGAGTCTACAAGGCTTAAAACAGGGGTTGAAAATCAGAGTAAAGTGGGAAGAAGGGAAGATGAGTCCACACCAGCCCTCTTAGGAAAGAAACAAGTCCTTTGTCATGTCCAAAATCATCCCCTCAAAATGTTTTATTCCATATGCAAATAGACTCATACATGCCCTGCATTTCCCTTCTTAGATGGCTGTAAAATACTTAAACTTTTCCTTTACAGAGTGGAGGCAAATTCTAAGTGATCTTTACTGGAGAGAGAAATACTGTGCCTTGGGTATTTTTTAAGCTTTTCCATCTTTCAGTCATTCATCATCTTCTTCAAATTCTCTCCTTTACTTTTAGGCTCTCTCATCATTGTCTAAGTATTCCCTCAGGTACTTAAATTGCCCCAACTCTTCCGGCCACAAGTAATTGATGTTTAGTTTGAATTATGCCATTCTACCCCCAAACAACTTCAGGATTCATGACTTATTGGGAGTCAACACATTGACTTCATTGGCATCTGGTCATCAGAGGTCAGCATCATTACATCTGTCTTGATGATCCACAAGAAAGGAGGCCCCATTGAATGAGGAAAATGTTCCAAAAGGCCTGTCTCCAACCTGATAGTGAATATTGTTGCTTTATTATTAGCCATGATAAAATCTGTTTTTGTGCATTTATTGAGCCATTCATTTTGTTTACTTTATTCTTAATTCTGTCGGGGAAGAAGAGACTAACCTCACCTCTCAACTTCTTGCCCAACTGATACAGATTATCTTTAAATGGAAGCCACTATTATAAGCTTTTTGTCATAGAAAATTTGGCTGAGATTTCCAAGTACTTCATGTATTCTTCAATTAGTGATTCTTCATGTTTGCTATAGAAAAGATAGAAAGTTATTTTTTGTATGTTCACATTTTTATGTAGCTCTTCTATTGGGTTTTTGAATTCTATTTGAATTCTAAGCCCCTTTTGGCAATCCTTGTTAAGGAAATGCTTGGAGTTAGGAATGATGCTTCCAATATCTGCTTCCTCAGGTTCTACTTATGAGGATGAGTTCCCAGGATTGGATATCTCAGGGTGTCCATCTAAAGTGACTAATTCTGTTTGGTCCCTTTTTTGAATAAGAATCTGTGTCATTATACTACACTCTCTCAATCTTGTTTTGTAATAATTAAACCTTCTTATAGGTTTAAAAGGTGAACTCCAATGTATTTCCTCTTTTATATACTCAGTGACAAATTTCTGGTTTGTGACCCTGAATATGAATTCAACCATTTTATTTACTACCAAAATTTTCAGGTTGTGTCATGTATTAAATAGTAGATGGACTTAAGATTTAGAAAACCTGAACTCAAATATCTGATATTGTAATGCCAGAGAAACTGAGGCAAGATAGAGATTAGAGAGTATTTAATAATTTATTCAAAAGGAAGAGATTTACTGGGACCACATGGATCCATGGTTTGGTCCCAGAGTTGAATGAGACTATCGTCTCCAAGAATCTACACACAATGTGGCTCAGACTCAGGGGATAGAGGGAGGCAGGGGTAGAGTGAGAGTGCTGAGAGTAGGAACGGGACTCTGACAATCTGATTCTGACAGGGTGAGGGCAGGTAGGTGGGATATCTGATAATTGGGATTACAGAGTTGGGAGAGGCACCCAACATTCTGATGATGCCTAAGATAGAAAGTCTTTCTTCTTATCTGGATCACCATGATTAGAAGGGAGGGGTGGTTGAGCAGAACAATTAGGGAAACCAAGGCAGGACTGGGTCAGAATAATTAGGGAAACTGACTCAGGACAATAAAAGCGAACTGTGGCATAACAATTTTTATTAGACATAGGATCTTGTGCAAATCACTGAGACTCGTTTTTTTTTTTTACCTGTAAAATGGAGATAATAACACAGTTCTACCTCAAGTTTTTGTGAGGCTTAAGTAAGAGGCTTTTACTATTTAAAGAGCTTTGAAAGCTTTTGACTCTATTCTTTTTAAAACAATAAGTGTAGTTATTATTATTACCACTAATATCCCAACAATATTAACAGCTTTGTAGCTCAGAAGGCTTTCTACTTACCTTTATTTCCTTCCTACTGTACTACATTCCCCATTACAGTCTCAAAAGAGTTTGACTAGATGAAGTGAGACTACAGATGTGAAAAGAAAGCCATACTAATTCGATGATGCATAATTGATTAGACTTTCAAACTCTGAGACAGGAGGAAGGCACAAATACAGAGGTATATGGCATAAGGGAAGGGAAGAAGCAAGAATTAAGAGCTAAACAACCCTAATTAGATATCAAATCCCTTCTCTGCTTCAAGCTGGCAGCCCAAAAAGGGGCAGCCCCAGCTGTGGCTCAGGGATGATGATCTAATGTAGCCTCTCATCTCCATGTCATAGAACAAGTTCTTATTGGGAGATGGATAGCTCAAGAGAAATGCTTGATGGGAACATAACAGGGCTCACAATATTAGATAGCCTTCTCCTTCTGCCTTTCTCTTTTAAAAATTATTTTATTTGAAAAAACAGTAAAAACAACAACAACAACAAAAAAAAAAACAGAAAAGAAATACAGAGCAAAATAAAGCAAAAGAAAAGAGAGCATTGTCATGTGCCCAGCAGAACATCAGGGAGGATTTAAAATATATAACAAATTATTATGTCAAGAAAGCTAGAAGGAATTATATTCACATATATCCATTTATTTTTACTTCCATGTAAATTTTTCTTTGATTCTCTGCTGAGCACCTTATTTACTTTATTCTTTTCCCCCATTTTACCCTGCTCAACCGTCAAGCAAGTTACAGTTAAGAAGAGATATATTTATGTATACATATGTAGATACATCCCTACATCCACATCTACCCCACATACATATATGTCCTTACTATCCCTGCTGTCTCCTTAAATTCTGCTCCACAACTCTCCTGTTAGTTAATTTCTTCCCACCTAAGGATCCCTTCCTTGTCTTTTTCCCTCAGCCTTTGCTTCCCCATCCATCTATTCCTCCCCTCATTATTTCTTTATAGATTTTGGAGAGTGCTGTAGCCTTTATGGTATATATGTAGTGTTGCCTATCTGAACTCATTCCTGATATGAGAAGGTTTTCAGAACTATGAACCATCTTCCCCTCTGTAATGCCTCTGTGTGTCTTCTTCCTTTGCATCTCATTTATATAAGATAATTGCTATTTTTATCTTAACTCTGCCAATCTTTCTTTTGAGTTATCCTATTGTTGATGTGAATCTTAAACATATAGTATACATTTTCCCATGTAAAAAACATAATTTGTTTTTATTTTAATTTCTTTAAAATTATTAATTTCTTTAAAATTGATCTTTCATATTGGTTCTTATATATTAAATTTTCTGTTAAGTTCAGATTTAGATGATAGAAAGTCCTGAAAATCTGCAAGTTTATTGAATGTCCATTTTTTCTCATTCAAAATTATAGATAACTTTGCAATGATATTTTGGGTCTCATACTTAGTTCTTTTGATTGTAAGTAAATGTGACTCCAGGACCTGTCATCTTTTATTGTAGCTGCTGCTAAGTCTTGTACAATTCTACTGTAGCTCCAGTGTATTTTAATTGTTTTTTTTATTTGTTACTTTCTTGCAAAATTTTTCCTTTGATCTGGAGGTTTCAAAAAAGACCAAAAATGGTTTTCCACAAATGATTTTCTTGCAAAATTTTTTCTTTGATCAGAAGTTTTCAAAAAACACAAAAAATTGTGTTTTCCATAAAGCATCTTTTTGAGGTGGTGATCAATGGATTTTTCTATTTCTTCTTTCCCTTCATGTTCTACCATTCCAGGACAATCTTCTTGGACTATTTATTGCATTATTGTGTAGAGGTTATCTTTTTGGTCACAAATTTCTGGCAGGTCAATTATTTTTTCTTTTCTTGATCTGTTCTCCAGATCTGTTATTTTTTCTTATAAGACATTTCACATTCTGTTTTCTTTTCTCATTCTTTATAATCTGTTTTGCTATTTCTTGGTCTCTCATAGATTCACTGGATTCTTCTTGCCCAATTCTAATTTTCAATGAATTACTTTCATCTTTGAAACGATGTGCCTCCTTTTTCAGTTGGTTAACTTTTTTTTCATTAAGTTTCTTGTTTTTCTTGGGTGGGCATTATTTATTTATCTATTGTTTGTTTTAGTTTTTCCTCAATGTCTCTCATTTGATTTTTGAATTTTTTTTTGAGTTCTTCTATATATTCTCCCTGAGCAGGGAACCATTTTATGTTGCTCTTCGGGGTAGAAGCTTTTTTAACTAAAGTGTCCTCCTCTGAAGATGAACCCTGGTCTTCCCTGTTCCTATGTTATGTTTCAATGGTGGGATTCTTAATTCTTTGCCAATTCTTTTTTTTTTGTTTGTTTTAATATGCAAACATTACTGTAAGGATGGGGGGGATGGTGCCTCAAGCTTTCTTTCAGCTCTCCATTCTGACCAGGAACCTCAAATCAAGAGCTCCCAACAGTACTCCTGCCTACTGCTTTTGCACTTACCAGGTACTTGTTCCTTCTTGCCCAGTGCTGCATCTCAGCAGCACAGCTGGGTTTGGAATTCCCAATCAGCCAAGATTCATTTAGTCTTCCCCAGACTCAAACCCAACTTGACAAACATTCCAGGAAGTGAAAGTCTCTGTGGTTCCTGCTGAGGATCCAGCTACACCTAGCTAGCTGAAGGGGTCCCCACTTAAGTTTCTGTCATAAGCCTGGAGGTGTTTGCACTTACCATGGGTTAATTTGAAGCCCAGGGTCTATCTTTAGATCTTTTCAAGTTGTATTAAGAGGACCCTTTTTCTGCCCCAAATCTTCTTGATTTTTACCTCTGAGGCACAAATTTGCTCTATTTGTGGGGGAAATCTGGAGAGCTTGAAATTTACCAACCTGTTCTTGTTGAAGTGTGAGAGATGAGGTGTGAGAGATACTCTAATAGCAATGGAGTCTCCAGGCAGGTTTTTGCAAAAGAATTCACAGTTCTGATATGCAGTCGAGTTTTTTGGCAAAAAAATAAAAATAAAAATAAAGCTTTATTACATTGAGAAGCAACTTCCCAGAGGGCTAGTTCCAAATAGGAATTTAGCAAAGGTAAGTTTTTGGCAAAGATGGGTTCACTGAGAAACAACTTCCCAGTGGGCCAAATCCTTAGCAAAGGTTTGGGGTACAGCCTTTGATCATATTAGATTTGTATGATTTGGGGCTAGGGACCTATTAAAGGCTAATTTTCAATTCAGTAAAGGGTGGTGATTGTTTCTCAGACCAAAGTGATTATCAGATCAATTGGAGATGGGCAATTCCTGTGGGAAACTAGGTAGCTTTTCCAAGGAAGATTCAGGTGGTTGGGGATCATTTCCAGGAATTTCCCCAAGCCAGGTGGCCCACCCTCTACAAAGATCAGGGGACACAGGGGACACTGACATCTTCCCAGAATAATCCTGCCCATCATTATTTTGGACCTCGTTACTCAACTGAAACCAATCTCTCCAAAGTTACCAATGATTTTAATTGCCAAATACAAAATTTTCCTCAGTCTTCACCTTTGTTACCTTTTTGTTGAATTTAACCATGTTAAGCACCACCTCCTGAATTTTCACTTCTCTGGGTTTTCCCGATAATAATCTTTCCTGGTTCTCTTCCTACATGTCTGATTTCTCTATTATGCTAACAACACAATTCCTGGACCTCCTCTTCTTCCTCTTCCTCCTCCTCCTCCTCCTCCTCTTCCTCTTCCTCTTTTTCTTCTTCTAAAACTTTCCTATCTATATGGATGAAACACAGATCTATAGATACAGTTCCCTAACAACTATCTATTGGCCATTTTAAATTAGATGCCCCTGAGACATTTAAAACTCTATTCCTGAAAGAAGACTTATATCTTCTTATAAAGACCCCACATTCTTCTCATATTCCAGACTCATATCCTCAGCACTATCCTCTATTCAGCACTCTATCTTGAGCCACATATCCAGTCCATTGCCAAATCTTATAATTTTACTTCTGAAAATATCTGATTCTTCCCTCTAGTTATACAACTATATCCTCTACTCTCTTTAATCCATTCTCTACAAATCTGTCAAAATTACTTCCTTAAATGCAAATCTCCCCATGTAACTCCCCTCCTCAATAAATTCCATTGGCTCTCTGTGAAATCTAGGAACATATATCCATTTTTTGTTTGGATTTTAAAACTCTTTACACCCTTTCCTCAACTTTTCTTTCCAGCTTAGTTATACATTATTTTTCTGTGCTCTACAATCTTGCAAACTGTCTTCTCTTTGTTCTTCTCTTAATGCATTTCATCTCTTTTTTTGTGTGCTTTCTTTTTCTGTTCCCTCTGTCACATGTACTGCCTGCTCACCTCTGCCTCCTAATATCTCTCTCTTTGTGGAAGGCACAGCTCAACAATATGCAAACATGTATTAAGTACTGATTATATTACATACACTATGTTACATTTGATGATCACAAAAAAGTAAATATGAAAGACTTGATTGTTATAGTTTAAATAGAATATATTAGTACTGAGAGAACATAAATAGGAGTGACCAGAGTAAAATTGGATTCATCATGTAAGATATCCTTAGTGGATGTTTTTAAATAAGGGGATGACATGACCAAAGTTGTATATTAGGAAGATCATACTCATCTATCATTTGCTTATTATCTTAATGGAAGCCAGTTTGCATATTTTTTTAAATTTTCATTTATTTTTAATTTAGAGAATAAAATAAATATTTCCATAACAGTGTAATTAAAGAAATATAATTGCCCGTAAAACTGCAAATCTATTACATACAGCTTGCAATTCATTTTAAATATATAATAAAGTTATCATGTAAATTTCTTTTTTTCCTCCCCCATAAGATAGCTACCACTAGAACAAATATGTAAACACTTATAACAAATGCACACAAATATATGTAAAATCATTCTTTACATATTTTCATTTATCAGTTCTTTCTCTGGATACAGAGAGTGTCTTGCTTCATATGTTCTTTTTGGTTAATTTGGGTATTTATATAATCAAAATAACTTATGCATAATTTTTTTTTAAAAAGAGCTTGTGGGGTGAAGGGTGAGGAAAGTATTTAAAATGGGAGCAAGACATGTTCAAACATAGCTGTTTGGCATCTTCTTTCTCCTTCTACCATTTCAACCATTTCTCTCAGTGATCATCCTTAACTTATAAATATCAATAAAACTCAGCTTAATTTTCTTGTTCACAGGGAATTTGCCAAAGAAAGAGAGAGAGTGGAGAACCGTAGAGCCTTTATGAAACTGCGGAGACAGCAACAAATCGAACGGGAGTTGAATGGGTATCGAGCTTGGATAGACAAAGCAGGTAAGAACCTATAGGCTTTAGAAATTTGGGAAGTTTTACTTAGTCATTATTACTTACTTGCTATTTGCAGAATATAATATTACTTTCTAAAGATATAGGAAATTTAGATATTATAAATTCTCTGCCCTTATGGAATTCGTAGTCTAAAGGGATATGATTAATTGCATTAAAAGAATTCAGAGTTGAAAGAGTCACATATCAGTGAGACCATTGTTGTTTTGTCTTAAAATCAACACATTCTTGATCTACAGGAAACTATCAAATGTTGGATATTATCTCTTCAGGGTCCCTGGCACTACAATTGTTCCTTCCCTATAGAATTGGTAGCTCTGTCTCCTTATTGGTTCCATCAGACCAAAGATGGTGGTGAACTTAGTTCTGGCCTGGACCCAGACACTAAGAGATAGGAGAGAAATAGTAGTGAGATTTTCTTTCTTTCTTTCTTTCTTTGTTTCTTTCTTTTTTTAAACATTTTTTTAGACAATTTATTTATTTATTTATTTTTGTAGCTTTTTATTTACAAGATATATGCATGGGTTATTTTTCAGCATTGACCCTTGCAAAACCTTCTGTTCCATTTTTTCCCCTCTTCCCTCTGCTTCTCCCCCAGACGACAGGTAGATCAATACATGTTAAATATGTTAAAGTATATGTTAAATACAATATATGTATACCTATCCACACAGTTATTTTACTGCACAAGAAGAATCAGAGTTTGAAATAATGTACAATTAACCTGTGAAGGAAATAAATGCAGATGGACAAAAATAGAGGGATTGAGAATTCTATATAGTGTTTCATACTAGGAGTAAGATTTTCAAGAAAACTCTACACAATTTTTATATCTCACCCCATCTATGTTTTGTTCTACTTAGTAGCTTAGCAGCAAAGAAATTGCCCAGATACTGGAGAAGTCATTAAATCTCATCATGTTTGTATTAATGCATTAACCCATCAGTTTCTGATTGCACTAATACTTAGATCTTTATGAGTAAAGCCCTCTCTCTTTATAAGCCAGAATAAACATGATTCCATTTTGATTTAAGATTAAGTTTTGATGGTATTCTGTGTCATATTCTTGATCAAGTGCTAGGTTTCTAAGAAACTAAGAAAAAGCCACATGACAGGCAATTTTCAACATTTCTATGCTCCTGGAGAAAAGAAGTAACACATAATTGTTGCCTTCTTTCAGGGTAATTCATTTTCATTCATCAGACATTTACTTATTTTCAACTATGTGAAAATCACTGTATTTGCCTGTGTTTCACATACAAATATGAATAAGATGTAACCCTTGCCTTCAAGGAGTTTATAATGTAATAGAGAAGATGTGCACAAATAACTCTAATATAAGGCAGAAAAAATTATAAGAAAATTCCACATAAAATATTTTTGGAGTACTAAGTTAAGAGAATTTGTTTCTGACTGGGAGTATTATGAAAGGCTTCCTGAAAGAAGTTGTGTGTATTTAGGCCTCTAGAATTGGTGAGGATTGTATTGGCCATAAATGGGATAATGACTTTAGAGTGAACAGTTTTAGTTGTTGGTTTGGGGGCTTTTTGAGTTTACTGAGAAAAAAAATATTTAGGCTAAGTAATAAAGATGATCTTCAGCAGCCTCATTTAGGTTATCAACAGCCTCTTCCATTCCTTGCAATCAGCTGGGTCCCAGAAGAGTTTTGTTTGCTTGTTCCTAGAGGACAGAACAAGGAATTATAGTTAGAAATTAGAGAGGAAAATTCACTCTTGATAGAAGGAAAAACTTATTGATGTTTACAGTTGCATAGAAGTGCAATAGAGTGCTCCCTTATTGGAAGTCTTCAATCAGAAGTGGTATGGCCACATCTAAAGGAAGTAACCAGGATTCTTTTTGGGGTATGAATTGGATTTAATAGATTCTTAGAGCTCTTTCAGCTTTGAAATTCTAAAATTCATCTCATATGAGCCACAAAAGGATTTGGGCTAAGTGTGATGCTTGTGTAAACTAATGATAATAACAATATTAATTAAAGTTATCATACTTTAAAGTTTGCAAAGCACTTTACATTCATGATTAACAACTCTGTGAGGCAGGTATATTTATGTGATGGGCACAGAAAAAAAAATCTGTGCACAGCTAAGGAAATTGAAGGTCTTATGAAATAACTCACCGATGGTCCCACAGTAAATGTCAAGGCAGGATATGATTTCAGGTTTTCTGACTCTGATTTCAACCCTCTATCCACAGTATTATGCCACTTTTCAGTACTGGATATATTTACATATCTAATTGAATATTTCATTGTAAAGTTAGGCATACATTACTTTAATACCATCTCCTGTTTGAAATCACCTGTAATTTCTCTCCTGCTCATTAACATGAAGGTTGACTTTAGTTTCATTCCACTCTTTTCCCTTTGTCTACCTATATGGGAAGATGGAGAGTAAAAATGAATCTCCTTATATATTCCCCAGATGGTAGCATGGTCCTTTGCTTAGATTGAGTATATTTAACTATGAAGTCAGGCTTTACACATTCCATGTATTTTTGGTTTCCTTAATTATGGATCCCATCTGACAGACACACAAGCATTGAGTTCAAGAGATAGGACTATGATTTGACTCTCACCCTGCCCCCTACCCCAAGATGAATAAGCCTAGGTCACATGCTTCTCTTTTAAGTTTTTGCTTTTCAATTCCACTAAGGTTTTGGTAGTCCAAGTTTTCTTTCAGTTGGCAAAAGCTGACTTTAACCTCTTTCTAAGAAAACATAAAGTTGACACCAAACTGCTCTTTCTCACCCTTCCTATCATGAGTGAACATGAGCAAACCAGAGACATATGGATTGCATTTCTCTGGGAATATATGCATGGTTGAAAGTGAACAGAAAAGGAATACTTGGCAGACTAAACTGGAGAGGAATTTCCATATGTACAGAACACTTTAGCAAACTTCTGAGACAATGGATACATACTGTCAATTTTCCTCAAAGCCCACATATAGCCTTCACCTATTTACTGAATAGAATAAAAGTGAATTTTATAAAATAATGCAATGAACTGTCTTACCAAAAATATTTCAAGTACCATAATGTAATAACAATAGCATGTCCCCCAAATCTATTATATGACCCTAAAACCTTTCAAATTGTGTGTAATATCCTGCCAATCATTCTCGACCTTTAAGCTGACTTAAGAGTTTAACAGAAGGATCTGCTTTAAAAAGGAAAGACTATCAATCTTATGACAAAGCATAACAGAGATATCTTATTTGAGTATCAGAACTGTAATAGACTTTGCTCCATGGATAATATAGAATGCATAGTTTAGCAGGATGGAATTACGGTTGTGATTTTTCTTTCTTTTACTAGTATTTCTATGGTTCATCAATGTTTTAATTAAACTATTTGACAGTTTGGTAATATAATACAATATTTTAGGTTTTATAATATCTTTTTGGCATTAAATTAATATTTTTCCAGCACCATGACTATTGGATTGAGTATTCAGGTTGGCTGTGGGTCAGAATTGTCCTAGCTAGAAAGTCAATGGGCAAGAAAAAGATCTGTTTGTATGGTAGAGAATATAAATTCAAATCCCACTTCTGATGATTTGGCAATCTTGGGCAAGTCATTTAATAATCTTATGTGACCATTTTCTCATCCATAAAAAAAGGGTTTAGATTAGCTTTCTGAGGTCCCCTCAAGTCAATATGATCCTCTGATTTTAGGAATCCAACAGGTTTTTGTTGACATCTTTTATAATAAAGACTATCAATCAGTCAGTCAATAGGCATTTTAGTTTATTCACAAACATTTATTAAATATCAAGTATATTCCTGATTTTGTTCTTGGTGCAGGGGACTTTGTGCTAGGCACTGGGATATACAGAAACAAATAAAGAAATCATCTTTATTTTTAAGAGACTTAACTTTTATTAATGTTGACAATAGGTATGTTGGTGTATATATATATATATACAAATATGTGTATATTTGTATACATGTTTATGATCTACATGTTTATACTATAAGAAACACACAACAAATACACTATAGTTAAATACAAGGTGGTTAGGAAAAGAAGACATGCTACCAATTGGCATTAGGGGTTGGATCAAGAAAGACTTCTTGTAGAAGATGGTAAGCTTAAGAGTCATGACAAGCTCAGGGAAGACACTAGATCTGGTTAGATAGATCTGAGAGTCAATTGGAATAGACATAATAATTAAATCCATGGAGGCTGATGAGATCATCAAAAGAAAGTGTAAGAGAGACATGAAAAGAAGACTTGGGACAAAAGTCCCTGATGTGACCCCATAGAAGGAGTCATGATATGATGGATGATCATATAATAAAAAGAAAACAAGAAGGAAAGATCAGTTGGTAGGAAGAAATTGAAGAAAGAGCAGCATTAGCAAAACCTGGAAAAGGGAGCCCATCTAAGAATAGGAGATGGTAAACAGTGTCAAAGGAGCCAGCAATGTCAAGAAACATATGGTTGAGTAAAAGATTTCGTCATTAAAAAGGTACCTTCATTTGAGTGATGAGAGAAGCCTAGAACCATATTGTAAAAAGTTGGGAAGTGATTGAGAGGAGAATAAATTGAAACAATAAGTCTAGATAACATTTTCTAGGAATTTGCCTGAGAAATGAAAAAGTATAGGATGATAGCTTGAGGAAAATGGTGGAATGATCAAATTATTTTTGAGAACTATTTTGAATAGTTATTTAAATTGAATGAAGATGAGGTTCACATTAAATATTTTCCAGCAGGCCAAGGGTTTATATATTTTATCCAGGATTAGTTTTATGGGAGACAAAATTCCCCATGGAGAATTTGTTAAAACTTAGCCCTAAATTCCAGATTACCCTGGTAATTGTAATTTCCTCATGGAGAGATGCTTACTACTGTGGCAATACATAGAAGAGGTGTGAGCCCTCCTCTTTTCTATGAGATTCCTTAGCCAACCCATGGGATGTATGTCCCACTCTCTCTCCAAGGAAAAGTGGAATAAATATGGCAAAAATTGAGTGGTACCTGGAAACCCAGAACATTTACCTCACATCTGGACAAATGTGAAAATATTACAATTACATGAATGAACCAAGAAATTTAATGACCCATGGAAGGAAATACTAGACAGATAATTTCAAGAAAGTAGAAAAGATAGGGAACTTAGTAGAAATTCAGTTGTGGAAAAGAGTTTTTTATTCTTACAAAAGCCTTTTAATTAATTATCTCTTCATGTATATTCATCTTGACAGAACTGTGTATTTCCTAGCATTCCCTACAATCCTCCATTTATAACTTTTTTTCCAAGAAAGTTTTTTTTTTTACTTCTTTTACTTTCACTTTTTAGACCTGTTTGCTTTTTGTGCTCCCTCTCTTTCTTTCTGTTTATGGAGATGGCTGTCTATGGAACTTATTGCTCTTTTTCTAATGTGGAACTGTTCCTAAGGGTTTTCATTTTGCAAAATGACTGCATTTAGAGATAATTTGCCAAACCATTTGTTTTCACATAGAGGAAGTGATGCTGGCTGAAGAAAACAAAAATTCTGGAACATCAGCTTTGGAAGGTAAGGAAATGCTCAAATCAAAGCATTGCATTTATTTCTTTTCATCTGATGGCAAATGCTCTTGATCAAAAAGAAAAGGAAAAATCAAAGAAAGAGATGTACCCTAGGACTTTGGAGAGAAAGTTCTTCTGCCATGTAGTCCATGGTGTTCTAGAATGAAGGGAATTGATTCACAGGAAAATCTGAAAACCACACAAAGTACTGAGAATTGAATCTGGGAGATATTCTCTTCTAGAGGGCGTGGTGTATCAGAAGCAGTAGGACTGAAGCCCAGGCTATCCAATAAGCATGCAAAATGAACAGACTATGGCAATGTAGTATACATTGAGGCTGCCTTTTAACAGTCAGTGTGGATTGTCTTTTGATCCATTCAGGCTTAGTGACTGATATTGATTATGATGTGCTGAAGATGAATAGATCATTGATAGTACTATGTTTGTTGTATATAAAGTAAGCTTTAGAGAGTTGGACAAAGAATAAAGGATTTCTTTTTCTCTAGACATCTTAGTTCTGGATTCCTTGCCTTATATTCATAGCTGCCTCAGGAAAGATGGTAGATGATAGCCTGCCTCAGGAATAAAAGCAGACATAATGTCATGTTAGAGAGTAGTAAGTTATAATCTCCTGCATAAGAATAGGAAGAATTAAATATGTTTAATTACATTTTTGATGATATACTGGTCTGAATTTGGACAGGGTATTTTGATTATACTATTATATTTTGATCATTTATTAAACTTCTCTTTCCTTTGAATGTAGTGCTCCGAAGGGCAACCATCAAAAGGAGCCGTACTGAGGCCATGACTCGTGACTCAAGTGATGAACACTGTGTTGACATCTCCTCTGTGGGTGAGTTGAATCACATAGTGGCTTTTTATCCTCCCAAACTTCAATGAAAAGAAACATCTTATTTTTTTGAGAAACATTGGGGGAAAAAACTAAAAGATAACAGAATCATGTGGGAGTAAACAAACAAGTAGCACTATAAGGATTTAATATCTACTAGGTAAAAATAATTTAAAAATAAACTTGGGATAAAAATGGATGCAAGACATTGTGATTGAAAAACATACTATATCAGGGCTAATAATATAATCCAAATCCTACCTACAAATTAGGTCCTAATATGTATTAGTCCTTTAAATCTATATATTGTCTCTATTGATATGATCATGAAGACCCCAGTAGGGAAAGTGTTCTACAAAAATATATTGAAACCATGTCCATTAAAAGGCCAATGAGGTCCTGAAGTCATTTTTATGACTTGAATAAATAACCAGAATAATATAAGATATTTTTAAACCAGTTCCTATTAATGCTTTTTCCCAGGTTTTTCCCTTCAGTTCCTACTAAGACACCTACCTAATGGACAAGTTTTTCAAACTCATTGAATTAGGAAAAAAACTATTATTCCATGGATTAAATAGATAGAGATAAATAGCTAGAGAACCATTGGGTATTTGCACTGGATAAAGAGTGGGAAGATAGGGAGAAAACATTTAATCATTTAAAAATCAATAAATCAACCATCAATAAATATTTGTTAAGTACCTACTAACTGACAAGAAACGTGATAGGTCTTTATTCATTTACTTATCCATCCCTCCACCTATCCATGCATTCACTCACTAATCATTTATTGGTATTTATTATGTACAAAACACTGAGGGGCATAGTAGGATGAGTAATACATGGTCCTTAGCTTCAGTTACTGATAACTCATAGGAGATGAGATGAGCTTACTCATATGAAGCAGATTAAATACATAAAAGAGGCATAAAGTGGTATGGTACTTCATAGAGAGAGGGGGGAAGAAAAAGGGAAGTAAGGAAAGGAGAGGAGAGGAGAGAGAAAGAGGAGAGTGAGAGAGAGGGTGAAAAAGAAAAAGAGAGACAGAGAGAGAAAGAGGGAGGGAAAGGGAAGGAGGGAGGAAGGAAAGGAGAGAAGAGGAGAGGAGAGGTAAGGAGAAGAGAGGAGAGAGACAAGAGACAGAGAGAGAGAGAGAGAAAGATACAGAGAGACACACACAGAGAGATGGAAAGTGTTTCACTGGGGTAGACAGAAACAGAAATAGCTTTATGAAAGAGGTAAAATTTGAACTAAAGAGTGAACAGGATTTTTACTGTGCCTCTTATCCTCAATTATCATGCATTTAATTACTTTGTACAAAGCTATATTTGTTCAGGTTTTTTCCCTAGCAGAATATAAGCTCCCTGTTGATTGATTGACTACTGGGGAGAATATGCTAGATTACAAGATCTGTAAAAGCAATAGGGTGAAACAAGACTGAAAATAGAGAGCCTGTTTATGGAATTAAACAGTGTTGTATAAGATGATTTGGAGAAGTGAGATAGGAAAGAAATAATAAGTTACTGCACAAACTCTGGGTAAAAGATAACATGTCTACAACTACAATGATGGTGTCAGGAATTAGATTTTGAAGTTAAATTAACATAGTAATGGATTGATGTGTGGAGGGAGTATGGATGAAGAAGTCACAGATGATTTCAGGATTTCAAGCATGGCTGATGAAAAGAATCATAGAATTATAGCCTCTCAGAGACACATAGATCATCTAGTCTTATTTATAAATGAACAGGAATCCCTTTGACAATATATCATATTTGTGGTAGAAATAATATCTTAGCCTCTTACCCCATGCAAGTTGTACAGTTTTTGCTTAAAAGGTAGTGAGAACTACCTTGAGACTTGGTTGACTCAGGCAAAAGAATAAGACTTTTGATCACACTTTATCCTCTAAGTACAAAACAGTAGCCATGATGAGTTCCAGGGGATGTCTGGTAATTTGCTAGTGGATCACATTGGATAACTCAAGACAAGGGAGCTTTACATAGCTGAATCAACTCCAGGTATTCTCAATGCCTGTCCTTATTGAATATCTTTCTCCTGCTATGGCTGAGTAAATCTTTTGTTGTTGTTTTAATTCTTTAATGACCAATAAATGCCTCATTTTATTCCAATACCAAATCTAGGCTTCCAGAAGATTTGTCTAAGGCAGGCTCAGCCTAGAACATATCATATATGTAAATACTAACACAGCTTCTATTTGAAGAACTGCAGTGGTGGAAAATTCACTTAATCTTTATTTAATGTTAATTTGAAGGATTATTACATGGAAGAAGGGCGCCACAATTATTATGTAGAAAAAGGGCCAAAATAAGAACTGGGTGACACTTACAGAGGAAAATTTAGGCTTAATATAAAGAAACTTAACTAATAGAAAAGAACTGTCCTAAACTGGAAGAGGTTACATTGGGCAGTAAATGGGGTTTCCTTAATAAAGTTCGTTAAGAGTGGAGGCAGCATGGATATTGAACATAGTTGGATTTGGAATCATAAAACCCAGCTTCAAATCCTATCAATTAACACCTCTGTGGTCTTTGGGAAGTCCTTTAATTCCTCTGAGTCTCAATTTCTTCATTGTAAAAATTAAAGTTTATATTGCTTAATCCTTTAAAGTCCTTTTCATTTTAAAATCAAAGGCTGAAAAATGTCTTGTAGAACTATTGTAAAGGGCATTCATATTTAGGAATAGATTGAATTGTATGGGCTTAGGTGGGGCATAGTCTCTTTGAGAGTATGCCCTCTATTGCTTCCTCTTCCTTTTTCTCCATGGTGACATTGTCCTCTCCTCCAAGAAAAAAAAAATAATGAGATTAAAAGATGCTAACGTGGAGTTTCTCTATTGCCTGAGAATTTAAATGAAGACATCAAATAGCTTTGAAGAGTTAAAGATATAGTGAATGTGATGAAAGACTTGGAGTCAGGACTTTTTAATTTTAATTATATTCTTAGAAATCATGTTATCTGTATTGGTCTACCTGCCATCTAGGGGAGGGGGTGGGGGAAGGAGGGGAAAAGTTGGAACAGAAGATTTTGCAAGGGACAATGCTGAAAAATTACCCATGCATATATCCTGTAAATAAAAAGCTAAAATAATAATAAAAAAGAAATCTAATTGTATTAGGAAAATGTATAAAAAAAGGGAAAAGATTTTTTTGATGAATAGCTTATAGACCAATAGTTTTATTCAATTACAAAAAGTAGTTATTTTATCCACCTATTTAATAGTCCATTGAAAATAAAATAAAAATTAAATATAAAATTGAAGAAAAAAGAAATCATGTTATCATGGACAGGCCATAAGTGAACAGATGCAGCTCCTGTGTCCCTGATCTCTGAGTATCATGCTTTGCCTAAATCTTTAGTCAGATCACAAAACACCTAAAACACATCTCCTTGTGTTTATTGGAGCTGAGACTTAATTTTGTATCTGTCAGTGTTCAATCCTGTTCTCAGTTGGGGTAGATAGAACAATCGACAGCTTTGAAACAAACTGAATCCAACTGATCAAGATACTCAGATTGGATTACAGAAAATGGAAAAAAGAATGCCCCAAATTCTAAATGAAAATTATCTTTTTTTTAATTTCTGAGAATGAAGGTCTTCTAAAAGCCATCTGCACAATTCTACATGTAATTAGAAGATTTAGAGTTTTCCCTCATGTTGAATGAAATCATGTTGGGTTTAACAGATGAATAAAGATGTGAACTTTGAAAACAACCAAAAAAAAAACCCCACTGTGAGCTCTGAGGTTTCTACCAATTTAAATGGTGCCATTAACATAAATGTAGGTGTGAAAAAGAGGTTTGATACGGAATATGATGATTCTTATTGAGCTTGATGGAGACATGTAATTATAAATATGAAACTAGAACTCTTTCATCCCCCCAAAAAAATCAAGGATAGATTTTGAGAGTCTTGTTGAGAGTCTTTCAGTGTCCTATAGGGTGTTTCTGGATGTCTAGTTCAATAAGTCATTATTGTGTGGCTATCCCTCATCTCATGGATACTTCTCATCTCTTTTAAACTAAAAAACAAACACGGTCATGAAAATGGATAAAATCACTGAGAATATGTATAGAAAAGAAAGATTAAAGCTGAGAGCAGAGACCTGATGATTGTATCACTTTAGAGTACTTTTTTAAAAGAGGAGGAAGAAAAGTCATCAAAGGAAACCATGGCACAGTCAGCAAAGTACGAGGGAATGACCCGTGGAAAGATAAGATATATCCAATGAAATAAAAGTGAGAATACTAAGAAATTTTATCAATAGTGTTAAAAGCTTCAGAGAGCTCAACAGAGAATGAAGGCAATGAATCTTAGCAGTTAAGAGAGAACAGTTTCTGTAGAGTGGTGGTAGGAATGGGAATCATGGAAAGTGTTTGAGAAATAAAAATGACACGTAGAAGAAACAACTGTAGCTTCATACTCTGGCTATTAAAGGAAGGAAAACAGTGGGTCAATAGCAGTAGAGTATAGAAAGCTGGAGGTAGAAGAAACCTGGGTATGTTTGTAAGTGACAGAGACATAACTAATGAAGAAGTAAGTTGATCAAAAAGTTATCAAACTGTGTATACCCTTTGATACAGCAGTGTTTCTACTGGGCTTATACCCCAAAGAGATACTAAAGAAGGGAAAGGGACCTGTATGTGCCAAAATGTTTGTGGCAGCCCTGTTTGTAGTAGCTAGAAGTTGGAAAATGAAAGGATGCCCATCAATTGGAGAATGGTTGAGTAAATCATGGTATATGAATGTTATGGAATATTATTGTTCTGTAAGGAATGACCAGCAGGATGAATACAGAGAGGACTGGTGAGACTTACATGAACTGATGCTAAGTGAAATGAGCAGAACCAGGAGATCATTATATACCTCAACAACGATACTGTTTGAGGATGTATTCTGATGGAAGTGGATCTCTTCGATAAAGAGACCTAATTCAGTTTCAATTGGTCAAGGATGGACAGAAGCAGCTATACCCAAAGAAAGAACACTGGGAAATGAATATAAACTGCTTGCATTTTTGTTTTTCTTCCCGGGTTATTTCTACCTTCTGAATCCAATTCTCCCTGTGCAACAAGAAAACTGTTCGGTTCTGCACACATATATTGTATCTAGGATATATTGTAACCTATTCAACATGTAAAGGACTGCTTGCCATCTGGGGGAGGGGGTGGAGGGAGGGAGGGGAAAAATTGGGACAGAAGTGAGTGCAAGGGATAATCCTGTAAAAAATTACCCTGGCATGGGTTCTATCAATAAAAAGTTATTAAAAAAAAAAAAGTAAGTTGAACATGCAAAAATAAACAAAAGAAAAGAAAGACAAGCAAAAAAGGAAATATCAATGAAGCAAAGACTTAAAAGAAGTGAGAAAAGATGAGATCAAGGGCAAAAACCAGAGAGTTGCTTTGGGAAGAGGGGAAGCTATTTTTCCTTTGAGAATGGAGGAAAGAATATGATAAACTAAAAGTTTTGTGCTGTGAAAGAAAGCATTTTGAAGACTCTATGTCAAATAACTTTGATATTTTAGTAAAATGAAGCACAAAGAATGAGGGGGAAGGGTGGAATTGAATATTTGGGCCCTCTGTGAAGAATGAAAGTTGAGACCCAATACGAGATAAAGTAAAGGATTTCTTAGCCACAGGGAAGACCCAGGCCTTCACCTTATTCTCTGTAAAGTGTTTGTTACCCTTATGTCATGAGAATTTCTCAAGCCCATGCTCAAAAGTCATGGAAGCCATACTGTTCCAAAGTAATATTAATAGTCAACATTTTTGTGGTGCTAGAAGTACCTTATAATTTATCCAGGACTTCACCTACATTATTTCTTTTAAGATTTAGATATTAAATAAGTCAGGTATTATTACCCTCATCTATTGATGAGGAAATTAAAATTCACAAATCAACTGAATTGTCCATGATAACATGGCTTCTAAGAGGATACTTCAAATTAAAATGTCTGACTGCAAGTCTTTCATCACATTCACCATATCACTGTTTTAAAGCTACTTGATATTTTCATTTTATTTCTTGGGCAATACAAGAACTCCAAGTTATTTTTTCTCTTAGAGATATTTTGGTATAATGGATAGAGTACTAGATTGAACTCAGGAAGACCTGGTTTCAGTCCTCTGAGACTTAATAGATCTTTGATGATGGGAAAGTTCTGAAAATTCTCTAAACTTCAATTTCTTGGTTCATAAAGTAAGAGAAATAATACTCATATCACTGTTAAGGGGTCTTCTGAAATTGTCTATTTGAATTGCCAAAAATAGTGGACACAGAGTATTCAGTAAGTCATGAATATATCAAAAATGAAGCTCTGCTCTAAGCTCTGACAGAATTTGTTATTTGCACATCAAGCTGGACTCTTTGTATGTCCATGGAAGCCATGACAGTAACCTGTTAGTTTGGACTAGACTATGAAACTATATAGATGGAAACCTTGTAGATAAGCAGATCGTCATCTCTTCATAGTCTAGCAGTTCCTAAGGGATAAGAATGCTACTTTTCCATCTTAGTTATTCATGATTTCTCTTTGGGAAGAAATTAATCCCTTTCCTACCCTAATTATTCCTTCCCTCATCCATCACATTCCCCTTTAGGATTTCCTCCTCCTTACTTTATTGCTTTGGATTGTGAATTCCCTAAACCTGGATTTCCACATGCCTTATTCATTTCTCTTGTAACAGATCTAATGTGTGTATGATGGACTTGAGATATGTGTGTATGTATTCATATACACACATATCCATATATTTGTAAATTCTACTTCACAGAAATTGTTATAAAGTTAAAATGAAACAATTTCAATATTTTACAGACTTTAAAATACATGTCTATCATCATCATCACCATCATCAATTATACTCTTCTTTCAGGTACTCCTCTTGCACGTGCCAGTATAAAAAGTACTAAAGTAGATGGAGCCTCTTATTTTCGGCACAAGGAGCGGCTTCTACGTATCTCCATTCGTCATATGGTTAAATCTCAAGTTTTTTATTGGATGGTTTTGAGCGTGGTAGCTCTCAACACTGCCTGTGTGGCTATTGTCCATCACAACCAGCCCCTGTGGCTCACCCACCTCCTCTGTAAGTGCAACATGTCTGTATTTTGTAAGGCATTTGAGTTTTTGATGTATTACTATAAGATCACATTATGAACCCCAAATCTAGCCAATCCAGTATTCTGTCTTTCTCAATGGTTGTAAAGAACATCATAAGAGTGGACAAGATGTTTACCTTTCTAATGCTGTCCTTAAAGATTATGAATTTATCTTGAACATTGCCACTTCTCTTTATCAATTAATCAGTTAAATTACTCCTGTTTGCCAGATCTTACTAGCTCTGCCAAATAACATTGTCTTTCTTGAATAACTCAACATTCCAAATATCTGTGATTTCATCCATGAATCAAATCAAAATATATCTTGGCAGACAATTTACTGAACTGCAGAGGACAAAGAAATTTATCACTTGCTTATCAATTCTTTGAGGATGAACTTTTCCATAATTCAGTTACTCTTTAGCAACAGGCATAAAGTTCACCTGATTTAAGAGCCTAAAATTGAATCTTTTTTCAGATTGATAGGAGCTGCTTGAGATTGTACTTTTCCAGTATATAGCTTTTGAGGACTTTGTATCACTTCCAACTCTAGATGAGGCCCCAGAGTATACCTCACCATAGGGAGAAACCCTTAATGTGATGCTAATATAGAAGGCATCAATGATTAGTAAGGGGTATATGTGAAGAGAAAGAAGCATCCTTGAATTGTATAGTGTAAGTGACTAAATATAAAACTTATGAGTAAGTGCAGAGTAGAATACAGCATTGAATGTTATAATAATATATGCCTAAGCCAAAATACTAGATAGCCTTTCCTATTTCTATTCAAAAATTAAATTATCTTTCAGAGAATGATGACACATCCACTTATAATATTGGCTCTTCATTATGCCCTGAACTCAACTTCTATTAGGAAATTCCACAATCATAATTAGAACCATGTGTTTGGCAACAATCTAAGCCAATTCATATCTAGTGATAATGTTGTTGAAGCTTCACTCAGTAGGTGAGGATATTTTTAATTTGGGGTCATTAAAGCAGATGTGAATTATGGATAAAGGAATAGATACTATCTGTGTATGTAATAGTATTTGTTTTCATCATTTCAGACTATGCAGAGTTTTTGTTTTTGGGACTCTTCCTTTTAGAAATGGCCCTGAAGATGTATGGCATGGGGCCACGTCTTTATTTTCATTCTTCCTTCAATTGCTTTGATTTTGGGGTAAGTGCTTTTGAAGCCTGTCTATTCCATTTCCATAGACATCAACATTGTAAATCAGTGCTTTTGGAGCACTGACACCTAAATTTATGAAATGAGAATAGGAGTTAATTATTAATAGGGACTTAGAACAGAACAGATACACCATCTATTTTATTTCTTGAACCATTAACAATTAGATTTGGAGGTTAGGAGTGGGAAGAGAGTAAACTATTTTTTTAGAAAACCATGAATAGATGTTTGGAGAAAGCAATAGAAAATTTATCAAGTTCACTTTTATAGGCAAATTTAGATTTAGATATGGGTGAGGAGACCTTAGGAACTGACCTTTGGGGAAAACAGAGATTCAGTGATACTATTTTAGATGGAGATCATAAGATACTGTAATGCTATTGGTTGGAGAGGAGGATAAGGAGTGTCAGAAACATCTTCTGGTAGCTTTCCATTTTAATAATCATTCAGTCAATCAATTCATCAATAAGAATTTGTTAAATGTCTACTATTTGTCCAACACTTTATTGAGCATTAAAGATAAAAGGGAATTTACATACATATATACTCATATATGCATGAGTATTTGAAAGAATTATATGCAGACTAAATATAAAATAATATGACAGATTTAGAGAAAGAGGATGGTAGCAGTTTTCAGAATCAGGAAAAAAATCATATAAAGGCAATATTTGGTACATGCCTTGAAAAAGAAATTTCATGAGATAGAGATAAGGAAGAAATGCATTTCAGGCATAAGAAAAGGCCATTTTGAGAGAAATGAGACAAGAGATAAATACCATGTATAAGAGGTAGAAAGAAAGCCAGTTTAGCTAGACCTCCATAAGGCTAGAAAAATAAAATGGGGTCAGGTTGTGAGCGTCCTTAAAAGCCAAATGGAGGAGTCCATATTTGATACTTATGGCAATAGAAAGCCATTGGAGTTTCTTGAGTAAAGGAATGGCATGAATGCATCTGCACTTAAGAAAAAACACTTTGTATAAAACACTTTCCAGTCAAATAAAGATTTAAACAATGAGAACAACATCAAGTGCTCATGGATGAACTGAGCTAATATAATAAAAATGACAATTCTATCTAAATTAATCTACTTATTCAGTGCCATACCAATCAAACTGCCAAGAAATTACTTTGGAGAGCTAGAAAAAATAATAATAAAGTTCTTCTGAAAGAACAAAAAATCAAGAATTTCAAGGCAATTAATGAAAAATGCAAATGAAGGTAGCCTAGCTGAATTAGATATAAAACTATGTTATAAAGCAATGGTCATTAAAAACATTTGGTATTAGCTAAAAAATATAGTAGTTGATCAGTTGATCAGGTTATTTTCACAAGACACAATAGTCAATGGCTATAGTAATTTATTGTTTGGTAAACTCAAAGACGCCAGCTTCTAGGATAAGAACTCATTATTTGATAAAAATTGCTGGGAGAATTGGAAAATAATATGGAAGAAACTAGGAACTAACTAACACCTAACACCCTATACCAAGATAAGATTAAAATGGGTTCATGATATAGACATAAAGAGTGATATTGTAAGCAAATTAGAAGAACAAAGGACAGTCTCCCTCTCAGATCTGTGGATTAAAAAGGAATTTATGGTCAAAGAAGATCTAAAATATATTATGAAATGCAATATGGATTATTTTGATTGTATAAAATTAAAAAGGTTTTGTACAAAAATGCTTTTGTTTGGAAGGGAAGCAGAAAAGTGGGAAAATTTTCAAATCCAAAGGTTCTGATAAAGGCCTCGTTTCTAAAATATATAGAGAATTGACTCAAATTTATAAGAATACAAGCCATTCTCTAATTGATAAATGGTCAAGGAATATGAACAATTTTCAGATAAAAAAACATTTCTAGTCATATTTAAAAATGCTCGACATCACTATTAATCAGAGAAATGCAAATTAAGGCAACTCTGAGGTTGTCTTTATACATTATACATCTCTCAGATTGGCTAAGATGACAGAAAAAGATAATGGTAAATGTTGGAAGGAATATGGAAAAACTGGGACACTAATACATTGTTGGTGGAGTTGTGAACTGATCCAACCAATTCAGAATTATGCCCCAAAGGCTAGCAAACTGTGCATACCTTTTGATCCTAAAAGAGAGAAAAGGACCCACATGTGTATTTTTGTTTGTAGTGGCAAGGAACTGGAAACTGAATGGATTCTCATCATTTGGGAAGTGGCTGAATAAGTTATGGTGTATGAGTGTTATAGAATATTATTGTTCTATTAAAAACAATCAGCAGGAGAATTCATAAAGGCTTGGAAAAACTTATATTAACTGATTCTAAGTGAAATAAGTAGAATCAAAGGGAACATTGTACATAGTAACAAGACTATGTGATGATCAACTGTGATGGACTTGGTTCTTTTTAACAATGAGGTGATCAGACCACTTTCAAGAGTACTTGTGATAGAGTTTTCTGCATCCAGAAAGAGGATCATGGGGACTGAATGTGGATCATAATATAGTATTTTCATTTTTTTATGTTGTTTACTTCCTCTTTTTCTTTCTCCTTTTTTTCATTTTGATCTGATTTTTCTTGTGCATCACAATAAATATTGAATTTTGTATAGAAAAATTATACATGTTTAACCTATATTGGATTACTTGCTGTCTAGGGGAGGGATGGGGAGAAGGAAGGGAGAAAAATTTGGAACACAAGATTTTGCAAGGGTGAATGTTGAAAACTATTTTTGCATATATTTTGATAATAAAAAGCTATTTAAAAAAAAGAAAAGAAAAAGTACTCTGACAACAACATGAAAGATAGATTGGAATGAGAAGAGATTTGAGTCAGGGAAACTTTCGCTATATTCTGAATTAGAGATAATGAGGGCCTGAAATAAGAATGTGTCTATTATTAGAGAGGAAATGGATGTGAACAATATTATAGAGGCAGGAAAAACAATATTTGGCAAATGTTTGGATATGATGGGAATGGGGGTGGGGAAATGAAAGGACATGGTAAGAGAATATGAAAATTTGAGGATAATATGGAATTCATAAACCAGGGACACTGGAAGAATGATGGTATCTTCTATAAAAATAGGAAAATTTGGAAGAGGAATGGGTTTTGGGGAAAAGATAATGAGTTCTATACTGTTTCAGATATCTTTAGGACATCTAGTTCAAGAAGTACTAAAGATATTTGGTAAAATGGTTTTATTGCCCTCTCCAAAGTTGCCAGTGTTCTTTTAATTTCCAAAGTTAATAGCCTTTTCTTAATCCTCATCTTTTTTTGATATTTTTATTCACTTGGTTCATAACCTTTTCCTCCTGAACACTCTTTCTTCTATATTTTCATGCTGCTGCTCTCTTCTGGTTAACTTCTTGTCCTACAGTTTTTTCTTAGTATCTTATGCAAGCTCTTCATTCATGTTATACCCTATCATTGTGGATGTTCCCTATGTGATTGTGCTGGAGTTTCTTCTACTTTTGCTCTGTTACTTTTTTACTTGGTAATCTTATTTCTTCATCTCCCAATAGCTTAATTATTTTCTATATGCAAATAATGTCCATTTCTGTACACATATACATGTACACACATATAAGCACATTTTATCATCTATCTATCTATTTTGTTCTAGTTTTTTTTCCTGAAAAACTGTCTTGTACCATTGACTGCTTCTTAGACATGTCACATTGGATGTCCCTTGGGTATATCAAACTTAAACATGTTCAAAACATAGTCCTTTCCCTCAAATGTTTCCCTCTTCTGGATTTCCTGATTAATATTTTAGACACAGATATTCAATCTCAGTTCCTCAGTACGCATTCAATATTGACAATAAGTTGAAAATTTTTTCTTTTTGTTTCGATTTTCCTCATATCTCTCTTGGGCAACTAGGTGGTCAGTGAATAGAGTGTTATCTTCCTGAATTCAAATCTGGCCTCTTACTAGCTTACTTACCAGCTGTGTGACACCTAATTATTTGATTCAATTTTCTCATCTGTAAAATAAACCAGAGAAGAGAATGGTAAAACCACTTCAGTATCTTTTATAAGAAAACATCCAATAGGAGTTGGAGATGACAGAAATGATTAAACATTCAGAACACCAAATATATCTCATATACCTTTCCCTATCTTTTCCCACACAGACTCCTGATCTTCCTGCCTTTTGTCTTTCTTCTCTTCCATCTATCCTCCACTCAATTCCCAAGGTGATTCTTCTAAAGTGTGGTTCTAATTATATCACTACTTTGCTCAATGAGCTCCAGTGACTATGTAAAACTCTTCATAATCTGACCCCTTTCTAATCTTCATACATTTTATTTCCTTCTATGTACTCTATGATTGATCTATATTGACCAATGTGTTATTCCTTGTAGAACAATTCTGTCTATGCCTTTACAGTTTCCTCTCCCTCCCTCTTAGTTTCCTCTGCCTCTTAGTTTCTCTGGTTTTCTTCCATACTAAGCTTAAGTTCTACCTTCTGGAGAAGATTTTCCCTGGTTCTACCAACTATTAGTGCCTTTTCCACTGAAATTAGTTTCCATCTACTCTGCATATGTCTTGCTATACCTAGTTACTTACTTCTCCTCTCTCTTGTTAGAATATAAAAAAAGTCAAGGACTATTTTTATGTCCTTCTTTTTCTTCCTCACCATTTAGCAATTTCAGGTACATAGAAAATGCTTAATCAGTGCTCACTGACTGTTTAAGCTCAGAGAAGACTAGAACTCTTGAGCTCTTTCTCTTTTTCCACATACATGTATGTATATGTCAGCACTCATAGAAACTGATGAGAGAGAGCACAGAAAAGGATGAGAAGTGGGCCTACGTCAGAGCCTTCAGGAATCTCCAAGGGGCATGCAGATGTAGCATGATCAAGAAAAGAAGACTTAGAAAAAGAGGTCAGACATAAGAACCAGGAGAAAGATCACAAAAACCGTAGATAGTGTACATGAGGAAAGGACATTATGTGGTGGCATATGCACAAGAGAAATTAAGAAAAATGAAGCCTGAGAGAAGACTATCATATTTGACATTGAAACCATCATTGGTAACTGTGGGAAAAGTAATTAGTAGCCAAAATGCAAATGTTTGAAGAGGAGATGGAAAGATATCAAGTAGGCATCTTTATCCTCTTAGAAGTTTGATTAATAAAGGAAGGAAAGGTAAAGGGGAACTTCCTCTATAAGGGAAGGGTGAATCTATCAAAAAGTGTTTTTTGTTTTTGTTTTTTTGGCTTTTTCCCTCCAGGATGGAAGAGACATGAACATATTTGAAATCAGTAGGGAAGAAACAAGTAGATAGGGAGAGTTTATAATTAGAGGAAAGTGATAATTGAGGGCACAATCTACTGGAGAAATGAGATCAAGGGCATGTGTAAATGGATTGAGTTTGGCAAAGAGAAGAGTTGTCTCAATATCAGAGACTAAACAAAAAAACGGATGGAGTTGGGAATGAGGTCAAGAGACTGTGGAGGTACACAAAAAAGACTTCAGAGCAAATGGCTTTAATTTTCTTCACAAATTAAGAAGCAAGGTCTTCAGCTGAATGAGTATGGGCATAGGGAATTATAGGTGGCTTAAAGAGAGAAGTAAAGTTTTGAGTTGCTTTTGTAGAGTTTAAAAGAGGGAATCAATTGGGGAGGAGTCAAGGGTTGTCTTGATGCAGTGAAAGCCCAATTGAGATTAGAAAACACAATGAGCACAGCTTCATTCAGCATCATGTGAATATGAGAGAAAGAGGCAGATTATAGGACTAATTCAGGTCTGAAATTCAACAAGAAATAAGTAATGATAAGGATTTGAGGTGATAGGATATTGTAGAGTCAAATTGGTTAACTCTAAAGTTGAGTTTTAGAAGAGAAAAAAGCAAAGTTAAGGGTATTAACCTGAGAAAGTTTACAAGGGTTACAAGAAAGTCTTGATAATGCTGAAGAAAAGGTTCAGGAAAGATGAGGTGTACAAAAAGATAGATTGTTAAGAAATTAGTAAGACATTTGAGTTTCAGAGTTTTTGATCAAATGGAATACTTAAGGTAATGACAAGATTGAGTATGTGATGGTACTTTTGACTGAGGTAGAATGGAAGATTAAGTCATGGTATCTGAGAAAACTAAAGAAGCAGAAAAATAGGGTGTTTGAGGTAATTTCATTTGAACTATTGAAGTTCTCTATGGAGAAAAAGTTAATGAGTCCTCTTTGAGAGAGGAATTAGGACATAGAGATTGCTACATAATAACCACTGTAAATTATATTGCATTAAAAAATTATAGACTAAACTTTTAAAGATTGCAAAATTGTAGGTACAAAGGATGAGTCTGAAAATGGCAGCAAGAAATATCCAACATTTTCCTCTAGGACTAATGTATTGCTCAGTAAGCAACTAAGTACTGTGAAAAAGTTATCAGCACTTTCTAAATTTCAATGTGTTGAATCATTTTTCTCTTTGACCTGCCCTAGGTTTGATCACAAACGTAGTTTCTAAAATCAACTTCACCTTTGACAAAATCCAACACTTATTCCTATTAAAGACACTAAAGAACCTAGGAATAAATGAAGTTTTCCTTAAAATGATCAGTAGCATCTATCTAAAACCATCAGCAAGCATCTTATGTAATGGGGATAATGAGGAAACCAAATTATTCTTTGCAGATGATATGATGGTATATTTAGAGAATCCTAGACAATCAATTAAAAAATTACTAGAAACAATGAACAATTTTAGCAAAGTTGCAGAATACAAAATAAATCCACATAAAATCAGCTTCAATAAGAATGGAAAAGTTTTGTGAATCTGTTCTATTTAAATTTAAATCATAACAATATAACTTCCTTATAAATAGGTTTCTCTTTGTCAATTAATTCCTTTACAATTCTACATTAGGAAGAGAGACTCAATTAGGCTTTAACATCTCTTAGTCTCCATTTTTATAGGCATGGCATGTTCCAGCTCAAAAAAAGATTGATCAAAGAGCTGGCAGTGAGAAACTTAGGGCAGAACCAAAGAAGTACTATGCAGCAGAAAGCATTGAATATTTAGCACTCTAAATTCTGACTCTACAAATAAATACAATTTTCTTTTTACTGAAGGTCCTATTACAAGAAATTCATTCTCTCTCTCTTCCCCTTCTTCCCCCTCCCCTCTCCTTTCACACACACACCCCCCTCAATTTGGGGAAAAAAGATTTCTAATCTTTAGCTTTTTAGAACAATATCTAAAGCCAGAAATTCCAACATAATTTATATTTGCTTGGAGTTTGTTGTAGGAATGGGAATGATTGAGTATCATACCTAATACAAACTTTAGGCCTAATGAGGAGTTGGAGAGGTGTCCAAAAAGAATTACAAATGATTAGGAAGGTCAAGGAAATAGCACTTTCTTTTTTTAAAGAGGGTCTACCTTCTCCTGTTGCCCAGAAGTATAGGAGATAGTAAAGGACTGATCCCTTTACTTATCAACACAGAATCTTTGTCCCTTGGCTCTTTCTTACTTAGGCTGGTTTGTTATTTCTTAGTGGTCCCCAATTCTTTATATTATTGCTGAACTTAGTATTAACACCTGATTTGCATCACCCATTGAACCCTAGAAATCCTGACCACATATTTAAAATCAGCCAGAGTCAGGAATTCAGGTTAAGGGAAAAATCTTCAATCTTTATTCTTTTTGAAGTGAAGGGGGATTGCGATAGCAATATGGGCAGCTGTGACAGGAAGCCAGCCCGCAAAGGTGAAGGGGATAGCAGGTGAAGGGGAGTCAAGATAGCAATGCGAGCAACTATGTCAAGAAGTCAGCCAGCAATCCCTCTTTCTGCTTCCCTTTCCACTCCCCTGCCTCCACCCACCAAAATCGTCATTTCCTATACAACACATCAGGACTTGCACAAAGAGTGGGTGGGGCCATTCTTTCTCCAAGTATATATATTAATAGAGTATGGTCCAATTACTATTTAGCCTCACGTGCTTGGGACCTCAGTGCATCAATTCGAGCCTCAGCCCATTACAAATCCTGAGTTGTAAAAATTCAGCAGTCTCAATTTTCCTTAAAACTGTTATTGTAGATATGTACCACCATGCCTAGTGGAAATAATACTTTTGAGGAAGAGATATAAGATTACTCAATCTAGAAAAGAGAAAGCTGAGGAGGTAAAAGAAGTGATAGACTAGTTTATATTTCCCCCACTAATTATAGATAAAAGGAAATTAATTTTATAGTGTAGACATAGGGGATTGATATTAAGAAAAATTTTTCCAGCAGAAAGAAATATTGAATGTCATAATTAATTTCCTAATGAGGGAGATTGGATGTCCTATTCTCCCTGCTTTGTCCCTCCACCAGCCCCTGCCCTTTAGGAACAGACTATCTCTGTGTAGGACTATTGATGTAATAATGTTGGGATTTATTGCTAGCACTAGGAGTACTGGGGTTTCAGTGATTTTTCTATTAAACATCAATATTTTCCTCACTCCCCTCTCTACTTCTTTCAATGAAGCTTTGGTTTTGTTTCCTTTTCCTTTTAGGTCACTGTGGGAAGTATCTTTGAAGTGGTTTGGGCCATCTTTAGACCTGGCACCTCTTTTGGAATCAGTGTCTTACGGGCTCTCCGACTTCTCAGAATATTTAAGGTTACCAAGTAAGGAACCAGAATTTGAAAACCTACCCATTTTTGACTTTGGAATTCCCTATTTCCACCTGGAGATTCATATTTATTCCTGTTTCTATATGTACACACACACACACACACACACACACACACACACACACACACTCACACTTGATAAATTCTTCCCAGATTTAGTGATGAATGATCTAAATGATGAAGTAGGAAAATTCCCATGCCAGATCACTGGACAGAATTTCCTAGAATGATTGAGTCTTGTTTCTCTTTTCATTATAGAAAAGTTTGCAAAAGTTCATTTCATGGACTCTGGTTTGTGGTTATGGAAAGAATAGAATTGTTGCAGGTAGTAACATTGCCTATTATTTTTCAGGTATTGGGCATCCCTTCGGAATTTAGTGGTCTCATTGATGAGTTCCATGAAATCCATCATCAGTTTACTCTTCTTACTCTTCCTCTTTATTGTTGTCTTTGCTCTGTTGGGAATGCAGCTCTTTGGAGGCAGGTGAGTGCCCACAAGCTTCCTAGATTAAAAAGTCCCCAGTTCTATGCCATAATTATCATCAAGTGTTGATAATAACTACTATAATAATTAATTTTATTTAGAGTTTTAAGGTTTACAAAGTACATATGTTGTCACTTTTCCATATACTTTACATATAGATATTTACAAATATATTCAGATATATTGTATTCTTGGATACAATCCTTGGAAGTAAATATTATTATTATTCTCATTTTACAAATAAAACTGAGAAAGACAGTGGTTAAGTGACTTGCCTAAGGTCATATACTTAAGTCTCTGAGATAGGATTCTAATGAGACTATAGACTAAACCTTCATCTGGTGATATTACAAAATACAATATGATATAATATATAACAACATATCACAGCCTGCATAGAAATATATGCATGTGTATATACATGTGGGCATGTGTATGTATATACACACACGTGCATCTCTATGTATGTGCAGTTATATGTGTGTGTATATAGTCTTATGGTCCTATTATAATTAAAGAATTTACTTCTACTTTATTCCTCATTTATTCCTAATTAGCCCATCTCACAAATACATTAAATCATAGGATACCAGATAAGAAAGTATCGGTGAATCAGTATAAACCCATCACTACTGCTGAGAATATTACAAATAACCTACAGTGATAGGGAAACAGTAGTGCCATCTTTTCATATCAACTGAGAATACATTATTATCATAGGTTGGTGGGAAAAGTAACAAAATATTTAAAAAGTAGAAGGAAGAATAATAATAATATAAATTATTTAGGAAATGAGGGAGGGGAAAATAGAATTTAAAATGTAAACATTGAGGTTCAGCTTGAGTTTGAAGGTCTCATGTTGTGTCTCTCTCTGGTTTCTCTTATCAGATTTAATTTTAATGATGGGACTCCTTCAGCAAATTTTGACACCTTTCCTGCAGCCATTATGACAGTATTCCAGGTATGAGACTAATAATGAAGACTATAGAAAGTAAGAAATGTGAGTCATGGTGTGGGGAAGAGGAGGGAAAATAAACTAGAATCTCTTGAATCATCCTTTTGATTGTTTCTTTCAGACCTTCAGAAAAACTGACATTCCTTTCTTGAAACATTAATGTCTTTTCTCTTCCTGCCTCCTTAAGGGTTTGAGCATCCTTCCTTAATTGGTTATAATAGAATCATTATAATGACATTTTGAATTTCAACAGATCTTTTCCCCCAATAATTTATATATAGTGGAAAGAATGATGGAATAAGACTCAAGAATTCTGGGTTTTATCTTCAACTTTGCCACTAATTATGTGTATATCCTTGAGAAAAGTCACATTACCTCTTTGGTTCTTGTGATGACCACGTTAGCACCCAGGACACCCCAGAATCAGCCAGATAATCAGGATAAGCAAAAGTCCTCAGTCTTTATTCTTGGTCTTTAGACACAAGATTGAACAGGATGAAAGCAGAATCTCCTCAACCGCCTTCTCCCTAGTCTATGGCCAAAGTGTGTCTCTGGCTGTCTTACTCCACCCCCTAGTTCCTTCTACAATCCTCTGTATACACCAATCATTGAGCCAGCACAGGATAGTAGGAAGGACCATTTTCCAAGCATATGCCCATAGAGTATTGTCCAATCAGTAATTAGCCCTAAGTGCTCTAACTGACCTCAATGCAATGACTCAAGGTTTCAGCCCTCTACAGGTTCTCAGTTTTCTCATCTGTAAAATTGGATGATTAGACTATGTGATCTTTAAAATTCTTTCCAGATTTAGAATCTAACTTCCATGAGTCATCTATTTTATCTTCTTAATTTCACTGTGAAGTAGAAATGTCTAATACAATAGATCACTCAAAGGGCTCAGATAAACAATTCAATTGTTAAAACATCCAATATCTTTCTAGGTCACAATCTCTGAGCAATTATTTTTGTTCTGTCCCAGGCTGATTCTTTCATGAAGGCAAATTATACCATCTTTTGCCTTAATTCTTACCTAGTAAGAATCATCTCTTCCCCAGAAAATCAAAATTATAAGGGGAATCTGGAATTTAAAACCAGGTGCTTTATATTGAAATAGAGTTATAAAAATATAAGAAAAACAAATCTATGATTTGTAAATTTATCTAGTTATAGGTATAATAAGTATAGTAATTTATAAATAATAATAATAAATGATATTTTGAACTACAACTATAATGTGATATTAAATATATATGTGATTTTTATTGTTGACAGAATCACAGGTATTGCTAATACTATTATGCTGTGTTGCCTATAGTCATAATTGAAAGAAATGCTAAATTTCAGTTAGTAATTCGTGAAAATTGAAAGATATGATTCCTTTCCTTATCTGTGGGCCCATGGACTCCAAGTTAAGAATCCTTGCCTTAGAATGAGACTAAATGAAGGAAGGGTAGATACTAAAGATTGCCAATATTTTTAAATTGGAACTTCCCCATCATCCAGCCTATGGGTCTAAACTTTCCACTTTTGACCTTGTTCAGATCTTGACAGGTGAGGACTGGAATGAGGTGATGTACAATGGGATCCGTTCTCAGGGTGGAGTTAGCTCTGGTATGTGGTCTGCCATCTACTTCATCGTGCTCACTCTGTTTGGCAACTGTATCCTTTCTTCTAAGTTTTAATGATATTTTTTACTTTTTTATATCATGAAGAGCAAGAGAGGTAGAGGTGATTGGAAGTTTCCAACTATCTATTCAAGCCAAATTAATCAGTGTTTATTTCAATCTTCTCCATGTCCAAAACTGGGCTAAGTGCCAAGATACCTATTCAAAAAGGAAATAGAAGAGAAAAAAAAAATTTAACATAGCACTTACTATGTGCTAGACATTATTCTAAGCGCTTAAGAGATATTGTCTCCTGATATTTAGAAATTTAGATCACACAATTTTTACCTATTTTGCATTAATCACTATGCTAGATTCTGGGAATACAACGAATTTATACTTTAATAAGGGAAAAAAGAAAGTCATGTAAAGAAAAGACCATTCTGCTGTCATCACACTGATCTTCAGAGTCATCCCATCCCTAATATTTTCTTTTCTCTCTCAGAGAGTTTTCCTCTAGCTCTAGGGAGCAAGTATTGCAACCTTCTCTAGAACTATACCAATTAGTCATCTAGTGCAGTTTAGTGAGGAAAAGTATTAGACTTGTAGTACCAGAGAGCTGGGTTCATAGACTATGTTGCTTAAGTGGGTTATTTGCCATGAGCAAATCATTTAACCTTAGTGAACTTGTGTTTTTTTTTTAATCTGTAAAATGGGGCTAATATTACTTGCATTACTTATCTTACAATTTGGCTATGAAAAAAGCATTTTGAAAACTTAAAAACCATATAAAAGTATGTTATTATGGTCAGGTTCAATGAATAGGAAACATATATAATGATTTCTGCTTTCAAATTTCAAAAATAATTATGGTTGCCTTTTGCTTTTAAACTGTATTATCAAATCATAAAGAGAATCAATCTTTGCTTATCATAATCTCCATCTTTAACATTCATGGTGGGATGCATTTCACTGGAGTCTCTTCTGCTCTTAATTTTTACAAACAACTAAAAAAAATCATACTGTTATATTATGTATTCCAAAGGGAAACATTATTGTACATTAGCAGTTTATAACTAATAGGTCTTCCAAACCACCTTCACACTGTTTTCTGTAGTTTACAAACTTATATAAAGGCTCTCAGCATTGACATTTGCAAGTTAGATAGAACATTTTAAGTTAGTTGGTGTTAAGTATCTTTTGTGCTAGACGAAAAATGTGGATACAAAATAATCTTACCTTTTAATGGCTACAAGAACATACTTGCCACATTGTACCAACATTAAAAGTTTTATTAAACTTTATTAAAGTAACAGTTGAAAAATAGGACTTTTGAAGATATTTAAATAGGAAGAGGGTACTAAATTAGAAAAATCTATTAGGTTATGTAATGACCCTTCTTACATATGAAGTTGGCTGTGTGTATGTGTGTTTGTGTGTGTGTGTGCGTGTGTGTGTTTGTGTGTGTATGTGTTTAAGATGGAAAATCATGGCTGATTGAAAAAAATAAGTTATCCCTAACAGTGTTGAAAGTTGATCAGCAATGATAAGTCTTAGCTACTGAGGAGGTTAAACTCTTTTATTGGTGGTATGCTAGTCCATATTACCCTAGCATTATATATTCAGGGTGGTTGGCTTATAATTCTTCATTAAGGTAAAGATGATTTATCCCTCTACATTTATCCACTCATTTTTTTATGATTGCCATTCCCATTCTGGACTTGTGGTATGGCCATAGCAATCTCATTGTCTCTTGAGTTATCTGGAAATAGTGATCTTCATGTTGTTTTTATGGCTTCTAAAATGATTAGACTGGAGAAATGGAGATGGGGATGATATTCTTTTGCCAGAGAAGGGAGGCTTGACAACCTCCCCATTCCCTCTGATTACACATTTCTTTACGCTTGCTGAAATTTGAAATAATAAGCATTTGGAGTAAGGGATTATCTGACTTCCATCCAAAGTGTAATACTAATGTCCCCTTGGTAAGGCTGCTGCTTTCCTAATGTAGGGATAAAAAAGGGAAGTCTCATTTCAGCTTCATCAAATTTTCAAAAGACATTTATCCTTAACATCTCCCAGACACCCTACTGAATGTGTTCTTGGCCATCGCTGTGGATAATTTGGCCAATGCTCAGGAGCTGACAAAGGTAAGGACTGTCTGTCTTCAGAGACCCTTTTGTTCCAACTGTGCCAACTGTGCCAACAGTGCAGAGCTTGTGACCCCATGATAGCCAGGTGAGTATTGGTTAGGCACAATATTCAGAGTGGCTGCCTGAACAAACACTCAAATTTCTACTTCTTATAGCTATAAGTTTCTTTCTTTGTTAAATACCTCTTGTGATTCAAAGAAATGTAGGGAATAGATATGTTGAAGATTATTAATACTGCAGAAATTCTCTCAAATTGGCTTATTTATCATATCAGTCTGATCCAAGAAAAAAATCTTCTTTCTTTTGGATTAGCTTCCCCTCTCAATCCTAAACCACACATTTATAGAATTGGGCACAAATCATAGTAAATAGATCTATCTTTTGCCAACATTTTCCCCAAATAATGGAATTATAAATTAGCATTAAAAGAAAATGAGTTTGACTTACTGGCGATAATGACTAAAAGGTTCCCCCATCTAACTCTACTACTACCACTTAGAAGAGAAATGGGAAATAAAATGATAAGATGGGCAAAGTGGAGTTGTGTTTTTTCTTGGTCAGTGTTCTGAAGAAGCTGAACAAGATTGCTGTACTCTAGTTTCTGGTTTCCAGTCATACCTCCATGTCAGTTCATTTCCTCTGAACAACTCAATCACATATCTACCTTCATTAAAATTCTGCCACAACATGGGCTTTCAGTTCACCTTTATATTCCTGCTTTCTTTCACAGAGGTGGCTACTCAGTCTCCCATTCACAGAATCAAAAATTTAAGAGCTGAAATAAATTTCAGAAGTCATATAGTTTAGAGTAAATTTAGAGTAGAGTAAAATTCTTTCAACTGATCCTCATCTGACTTGAACTAATGGCCCTTTGTTTTTAGTGGGACACTCTAGATTATCAATGATGTTCTTAAACTATGGTATCTAGAACTTAACACAACATCCTAAATGAGGTCTGACAATGGAATTAGAGTAAGATTATCATCTCTATATTCCTCATGGCAATACCTCTTAAGATATTGAAGACATTAGCTTTTCTTTGTCCTTTATATAATGCTTGTTGTTGCTGCAGACAAATTTTCAGGCAACTAAAATTTCTAGATATTTTTTCAAAATGTTTACTGTTTGACCACATTTCTCCCATATTATATTGCTGAAGCTATTTTTTTATCTAAGTGTAAAACTTTATATTTGTTACTATTGGATGTGATTTTCATTCTCTTGGCTTTTCTCCATCTCTACCCTGTCAAAGTCCTTTGGATTCTGAATATGTTACCCACTATATTAGATATCCCACTCACCTTTGTTCAATATATGCAGTTTTGTGAAATATGCAAATTTGATTATATTATTTAGGCTTTTATCTATATTATTAATTAAAATGTTAAATAGCCCAAGCCTATGGAAAGTTTCCTGACATTCTCCACTGGAGATTTTTTGCCACATTGATATTTAATCCTCAATAACTATTCTTTTAGTCTGATCATCAACTAAGTTTTAAATTAATCCAATTATACTATCAACTAAACTACTACTCCATTTATTTCACAAGAATAGTGTGAGATACTTTACCAAATTTTTGTAAAAAGCCCAGAATCAGAAGAAACTTAAAAATATTGATTTGGACAAGAAATTAAATGCTATACAGGACATGAGTAAAATTAATATTTCTTAGTATAAAATTCACATTTCCTTCTTGTGAATTAATATCTTTGAGTGGGTACAAAAGCCAAAAACATCTTTCAAAGTAATAAAGAAGAAAAGTATATCGTCTAAGGACACAGACATATATGCATGACGTGGGCAAGAAATGATAAGGAGCTTTAGTCTGTTCCATATCCTTCCTTGCCTGAGGAGCATTGGGAAAGCAGGGAGAGAACTTTGAAAGATAAAATACAGATATAGTGGTAGTGATAGAAATCATTTCTTCCTATGGAAAGAGCATATATTGGGAGTTTCAGAACACATTGCAATAAGTGTTAAAAGTCTCACAACAGGCTTCATCAAGAAAGAGGAGTATTTCAGGGAATACTCTGCTCCAACCAGGGAAATGATTTCTTGAAAAAAAAAAATGTCCTACCCCTGAAAGGGAGAAATACAGACTACAGAAGTAACCTGAGCCCAAAGACAAGTTCAGTGGGGTAAAGTACATGAGTCCAGAATGATATAGCTAATCCTAGGATAAGTAGATGATGAGTAAAAGTTTTTATATATGGTCTGAGTCCTCCTAAATCTGTCCTCTTAATATGTAGGCTCACAAATTATATATGAGCATGTTGCTTTCCATTGCTTTGTAAATATAGGATAACTTTCATTTTTGTCTTTATATTTCCAGTTCCTGGTACAAAGACTGGAATATAATCATTTGAAAACTACTTATTGATACTGGCACTCTTATGAATTAATATTTATGAAAACCAGGCTTCTCAGACTCTAAACTAAGTTAGGAAAGTTAGTTTTAGAGGAAATCTGTAGCCAATGAATAGTTAAGTTGAAAAGAGGAAGGGAGAAGACTATATTAAGGCTATATATAGAAAAAAGAGTATTTGTGCATAAATCTCTTGAATGAAATATTTGGTTCTAGAATGTATTGGAAAGTGAAAAATTAAATTTCTTGGAAAAAGATGACACATGAATTTTATTCAAACTAAGGGATTGGATGATGGTGTGGGGAGAGATTAGGAATTCTATTCTGAACTTTTTTTTAGGATCAAAAGGAGAAAAGAGGAAAACTAAAACTAAAATTAGATTGAAGACATTTGGGCTTGAGTAGGTCAATAAGATGATGAAGAAGTATTTTTGGAGGAGAGTAGCTTCAGACTATTGAAACATTATTGAAAAAGAGAAATTACAGAAACATCATAGAATTTAATAGAGGAAAAGAAAATTTATCAATAACTGCAAGTGATTGAGTTAAACTTGGTAAAAAAAAATGGAAGATGACAGAATGGAATTTTTTTTTTAAAAAACCTCAACAACTTACCATAATAAAGAAACTTTCAAAACTAATTCAAAACATTTTGAGTGAAAAAGAACACAAGTCTTCATGTACTCTAACCCTCTCATTTGATTAGTAAAGAAACTGAGGTCCAGAAAAGTAAAGTGATTTGTCCAAGGTCCCACAGATAGTAAATGGAAGAGCTAAAATTTGAATCTTGGTCTTTTGACTCCAAATCAGTGTTACTTTCACTATATCATGCTATTTATATAGAGTTAAAACAAGGATTTGGAACAAAATTTATTATGATTTTAAAAGCAGGAATTACAAACATGATTTCCAATAAGACAGTAGTAAAAATTCCTGTTGTAAAGAAGGCTAAATAGGTAAATTACATTACTATCAAAGCACCAGAGCCAATAAAACAATATCATTATTAAATATGTATGCATCAAAAGGAATGCTTTTTACATTCTTAAAGAAAAAGAATACTAAAATGTATAAAGGTACTACTAATAAATACACTTATTGTACATAACTTTAATAAATCTCTTTCAGAAGTATATTTATAAGAAAAATTATAAAAATATATAAATAAGTCATCATTTTCATAGGACTTTGAGGTTTGCAAAACACTTACATATGTTATCTCATTTGATTCTTACAACGATTGTGTAAGTAAGCTCTAAACTTGTGGCATTTTCTGAACATAAAAATCAATAATAAAATTAGAGTTGGAGGCATTTTAGAGCTAGAGTTAGAGTGTGTGTATGTGTATGTATATAATATGTATATATGATATCAATGTGCGTATATGTATGTATGTGTATATATGTATCTATACATATAATCCACATACTAACATAAATATACATATATTTAACATTCCAAAGTACCTTTACAAAAATTAACTATGTACTATGCAAGAAAAAAGTCATAAACTTAGAAAGGCAGGTATATTAAATCTCTTTTACAGACCTTAATACAATTTTAAAAAGTGATCAACAATGCTGGAAAGAACAAAAGATACAGACCTAAATGGAGATTAACTAATAATATCCTAAATAGTGGGCAAATCAAAGAAGATATTATAAGGAATAATAAACATTTTAGAGATAACAGTATCAGTGAGACAATATACTGAAATTTAAAGTATATAGCTAAAATCAGAGGAAAGCTTATATCCCAGAAAATATATACTAGCAAAATAGGAGGGGGAAGACAATAGGTTGAATATATAAATTTAAAACTTAGAAAATCAACAAATTATCAAGCTCTCTGTCTCTCTCTCTCTTTTTTACACATACACATGTGCATACATACAGAGAGATGATAATCCAAAAAGACACATAGATTAAATGAAAATAAACATACTTTTGAAATTATTAAACACAGCAAAAACAAACAAAATTATTCCTATTTGCCAAAAAAATAGAATAATTTGATTCAAAGGCCAAATATATAGTGTAATGGATAGTGTCCTTGTAGTCAGTCAGATCTAGGTTAAAGTCCCAATTCTGCCATAAAAAAAAAAAATACTGTCTGTGAAACCCTGAGATTGTCCTCTAATTTTTTAGTGCTGCTCCCTCCCCACACAATCTATTCTTTTAGACTGTTGTGAAGATAGTATTGATCTACTTAGGTAGAGAAAATTCCTCACTTTGAACTTCCTATACCAATGAAATTGTATGTCCTCACTTAAAAGAAAAAGAAACCATAAATAATCACTGAAAAAACTAATGAAGTTGATTTATAGCTCTAGAAAAGTAACAGGACACAAAATGAATTCACAAACATCATCAGTATCTTTTTGTTTTTAACCAAAAAAACCAAAAACAAAAACAAAAAGCACCTGAAGAAATGTTTAAAAAATGACAAAGTTCACTTCAAACAACAATAAAATATCTAACATATCTGGGGGTTGACTTGACAGCACAGACAAGACATAAAAATACCAATTTTAAACACTTCATATACGTATAGGAAAGCCTAAATAACTGGAAAAGTCTTTACTACCACTTGTTCATAGCAACACATTGCCACCTGAATTAATCAACACATTTAGTGTCATACCAATCAAACTGCTAAGGAATTATTTTATAACATTATACAAAATAACAGTAATTAATTTGGAGGAACAAAATATATATAAAAAAACTTCAAATAAAATAATGAAAAGGGGAATTAAGGGATTATTTCTTGCCACATCTCAATTTGTATAATAAATCAGTGATTATGAAAACTGTTTGCTACAGGGTGCTAAATATAAGAGAAAAAACAGATCACCAGCAAGCAAAAAAGATTTGGAAGCAAAATGAAAATAGTAGCTGAATGTTTGATAGAAACAAAAATACAAATTACTTGAGGGATTACTTCCTATTTGATAATAACTCTCTGAAAATGAAAAAGCAATTTGGCAGAAAATTGGTTTAAGGCAGCAGTTTTTATCATATATCATATTAAGATTCAAGTATATAAATTATCTAAATATAAAGGTCACAGCTCTTAAAAATAGAAAAGAATAAATAAATAAGACATTTTTAAATAAAAAAGAATCTCATACTTATGATTAAGGACACGAAGTGTAAGTAGAGTAGATAAAAGAAGATTTTAAAAGACAAAATAAACAATTTTATGCATATGAAAATATAAATTATTCAAAATCAATTCAGCTAGAATAAGAGAAATGAGTTAAAATATTAGCATCAAGAATCTCTAATAAAAGTCTGACATTTAAAATCTATAGAAAATTAAAACAAACATAGAAGACTAAGAAAGAAACAGGTTTCAAAATAAGAAGTATAGATTGTCAATAGCCAGAGGAAAAATAATATGCTCCAAATCACTAATCATAAGAGAAATGAGTTATCATATCATATCCATAAAATTGATAAAGATTACAAAGAACAGAAATGGTAAATGTTGAAAAGACTAAAAGAAGACATCTATACTTATATGCTGGTAGAACTGTGAATTGGTCTAATCTAAATATTGTGGAAAGCAATTTGGAATTGTGTGAAATGTTACTAAATTATTCATATGCTTTGATTCACTGATCTAGCTATTGGGCATATTATTTTCTCCAAGGAGGACAAAGAAATAAAGAAGTAAGAAAGGTCCATGTATACCAAAATATTAATAGAATTACTTTCTGAGCAGCAAGAAGCCATAAATAAAATACCATCCATTAATTGGATAATGATTAAACAAATTGTAGTTTATGAACAATGATATAATGTTGCATGCTAAAAATTATTACTGCAAGTAATTCAGAGAAAAATGAAAAACTGTATGTGAACTAGTTAAGAGCAAAATAGCTAGAATCAGAATGCTGCAGACAGCATTTAAAGTAATGTAAATGAAGATAACATTAAAGGATAACAAAATTCAGACCAAATACAGTGACCAAGGCTGATTTCAAATAACAAATATTAAAAATATTTCCTTCTTTGTCAAGAAATGCCAAATCTAGTTTTCAAATGTCATATACCTGCCAGTTATAATAATTATACCAGGTATCTTTAATTATAAATTTCTTGAGAGCAATGGTATTATTGGTATGGTTTATTAGAAAGTGACAGGCTTTTAAAAACAAAGTGTACAAATAAAAGATTTTAAATAAAAAGAAACAAAATGAAGGAAATGATCTTCCATTTGTTATCTGTATGACCACCTGTGGCTTCTCACTTGCCCCCACGTGAGATGCATACTTTGCTCTCTCTAGTTCTTAATAATTTTTAGGAGCAAATCCAAATTTTGAAGCAGTATGGTAAGAAGAATGATAGTCTTGGAATTAAAAATTTGTTCTTTGAGTCTCAATTCAACCATTTATCAGCAGGCTTAACCTTGGCAAGCCATTTAAGGTTTTTATGCCTCAGTTTCCTTATATGTAAAATGAAGGGGTAGTCCTAGATATTCTGTGAGGAGTTTTCTTTTAGTTTATGATCCCATAATTCTAATGTCTCTCTCAGTTTCTCTCCCTTTTTTATTACTTGCTTACTTCCATTGATCAACAAAGCATCATCTAGAAGATGGCAAGATCAAAAAAAGCAGGTCTCCAGGAAAGAAATTACCTGCTTTGTTTTCCATGGCAAAGGACAACTTTGTTTTCTGTGTAGGATGAGCAGGAGGAGGAGGAGGCCTTCAATCAGAAGCATGCCCTACAGAAAGCCAAGGAAGTCAGTCCAATGTCTGCACCTAACATGCCTTCTATTGAGTAAGTCTGTGCATTATTGATAGATGATCTCCCTTCTCTGACTCAGGAGATTCTGATTTGGGCTATCAGGAACTTTAGTTTAAAGTAGACTCAGGGACCATCCGTTTGAGACCAGGATTGACCTGAGTCTCCAAAATGGGAGGGAAAGAGTCTTCCTGATTGCAGAATTACAGTTCCTTTTACAACTTCAGTTTTGCTGTGGATTTTGCACTTGGTGCCAGGATGTATGTTAAGAAAAATGTAAGAAGGGTCTGTGACCAAGGGGGCTGGTATGAGTTTTTGTCAAACATTGGACCTTTCTCTCCTACCTTGAAAAGTATAACTTGAAGCAGATGACTGGTGGAAGGGAAGTCACATGGGAATGCTGTGAACTAGAGCTTCAGTAACTTCTGGAAGATTATTGTGAGGTGGTACCGGACAAGACAAAAGTAATATTGATAGCTTCCACTTAATAGGAATGATGATGAACTTTTTAAGGATGTGTATGTAGACACACTCCCTAGATCAAAAGATTTTTATTCCACTGTTGTCTTTTCAGTCTATGGCTTCTTACATACTTTTTGTGAAAGGAAATCTTTCTACAGAAAGTGAGGTAGATGCTTAACAACTATCTGTGAATGAAGAGAGACCGCTAAAGATGCTTTCACCAAGAGAAGGGAGCAAAACTGCTTTTTATTTGAGGCAAAAGATTCTCTCACTGGACTTTCTGGAGAAATATTTCGGAGGACAAAGACAGATTGTTGAGAAGAGATCTCAAACTCCTTTGGTGTGTGTATGTGTGCATGTGTCCGTGTATGTGTGACAATTCCTAGAGTCCAAGAGATAAGAATTGGAACTCTTCTCAAGAATAGGATTTTTTTTTGGCAGAGTTAAGAAAATTATTTCAGTTATTCAGAATGATGATCCTAAGATTCTGGCCCCAATTCAACATGACCATCTTATCTTTATCCCTATCTGCCTGTTCATCCTCCCATCCAAATGAGAACACTGAACTTATGAGTAAAGGCAAGACTAATCATTTGGGATTTAATTCATTAAAAGAATTTGTCTTGAGACTCAACCATAAAGATAGCTCATAACTTTGTCCCACAGATTAAAGGGGAAGAGAAAGGACTTTCCCATTGCTCCACTTTTCCTTTCTAGAATCTCCTCTTTATGCTTTGGGAAAGAACTTTTCCCAATCTTGAAGAATGTGGTCAGGCAAAGTGACTAGAGAAGAATAACTGAATGGCACCACCGTGTCACTATTAAAAACACAGAGGAAAAATGACAACAAACAGATATGAGCTGGACAGCATTTGTATCAGGAAATGGACAATGAGGATAAAGGATTTGATGAGATTGATAGTTGCAGAAGTCCTTGACCTTTGGCTATGTATTGATGGCTATTTCTTACATAAATTAAGACAAAGTATATCTATCAGCTCTTTAAATGTGTATCTTAATGGGTTGGTGTGTACCTTAATATACATATAGGAACAGGGCTGAACAAACCCTGCATTATTCAAGAAATTTGGTTTCTCTTGGTTTTGAATCTACCTTTCTTTGGGATTATGGGATCACAGAGTCATGTGATATATAGTAGGAAAAGTGTTCAGACAACCTATGATCATATCCCAGCTTTAACATTCACTATCTCTGTGACTCTCGGCAAATAATGGAAATTTTCTGGACCTACATTCTCTCATATAGAAGGAGATGATAACTTCCTGTCTTCTCCATAGGGTTGTTGTGTGGTTTATTAAAGAATTATGCAGTAATAGAATTGTGTGGAGAATATGTGGATGTACCTTGATGGTTCAATCAAAAAGGAATGTAAGGACTCTGGATGTGAATGTGTATGAGAACAGATCTAATTTGGAAATGGAGGAGTATGTGAAATATACATGTGTTTGTATTTGACTCAAAGGTTATATGTGATCCTTGCCTGGTCATTCTCTCTGAGTGAGTGTGAATCTGCTTATATGTTTCTATATTCTTACACACATATCTTTGTGTGCCTGGGTATTAGGATTTCTGAAAATTTGCAAATAGATGGATGGACTTAGTGCTTCTCTTAGTGATTACGCATGCTGCCTGACCAAAGTTATGCATTCATTTCTATGTGACAAATATTACATCTTTTTCTAGTCATACATTGTTACTGCCTTGTTCATTTTCGGGCTGGGTGGGGGGAGGAAAGAGAATGAATTTATTCATTTTGATTTATAAACATGTTCATATTAATTAGTATGCAAATTATAGATGCATGTTTTTTATAGATAAATTAGAATTTGAGATCTCAATTGTGTACAAACCTATTCTTCATCCTTCCCGAGTCTTTCCAAATCCTATATCCTCTTCTAGCCCAGATTTTTTTGGCATTCTTTAGGGAGGGGATAAAGCATGACAGTTTCTCAGAACATTCTTTACTGTTGGGTGACAGGGCTCCCAGGAAAGGAACAGCATCCACAAACCTTCCACTGTGTTCAATCATCATACTTTGGAGCCTAGCACTTGCCTACAATAACACTATTTCAATGTCATGTACTTCTATCTTTGAGAAGAATGATAATATGCTGTTCTTCTAGGAATATGATGCTACTGACCCATCAGTAGGATATGCTCTCTGAATTCTTATTATAATGGGTTATGCTGACCAGGATAAGGGGTGTTTATATGGCAGTGCCTAACTCTTTGAAAGGCTAACTGACCCAAAAGGGAATCAATCCCATGCCATTGGCTCCACTAGCCTGCCAAACTGATGAGCCACTCAGGGTCTCTTTGTAGTAGAGCCCTTTGCTCCTTACCTCCAATATTCATGTGTCATGTATGCATGGCTATACCTGAAGTGTTTGCCTTAGTGCTTTGAGAGATTGCAACAGGGTATGATTTGGGAATGACATGTTTATGAGCCCAGAGGTGCATGAATGTGCCTCATTGCACTGGATATGATTGAGAATATATTTAAGAAGTTTACAAGGTGACCAAAATAAGTTTCCACATACAAACATTTGGGTGAAAAGTAATAGTGCCAGTATGGCATGACTTTGAAGCATCTGAGTTCATAGATGGTATAGAATGTTATTAGCTTTTTGCTTGTGCATGAATATAATAAAGACAGGAGCCATGTATTTGCAGATAGTTCTAGGATCCAAAGTATACCTTTTGAGGAATGGGGGAGTTGGGTGAATTGGGTGACTCCTAAAGGCCCAAAACAAGCATATAAAATATGTGTGTACATGAGGAGGGATCCGCCCCCCTCTTTGGAAATATGTTAGTCTTTGTGGGGGTTTTAAAGCTGGGGTGAACTGAACCTGTCCATTTTTCTTTCCCAGAAGAGACAGAAGGAGGAGACACCACATGTCGATGTGGGAGCCACGCAGCAGCCACCTGTATGTGTGTACATGTTTGTGTGTTGTGAGTGGTTATGTGTGGTCCCGGAGACAATGTCATCTTCGTCCTTGCTACGGACAGAGTGATAGAATGGGCGTGTGCTGTTCAGTGGGAACGTGTTCTGTGTACAGGTGTTTTATGTAGGCATCTCAGCTTACCTTTCAGTGTGTGGGTGTTTTGTGAGCATTTAAGGCATTTAGGCTTGTGTGCTGTTCTCCATTTCTCTTGGCTGACGAGTGAGCATATGTTGGTACATACATGTAGATGGGTCTGCCTCTTTGGGATACGCATTTGCGTGTGCTACGTATGTAGGTGTGAGTTCAGATGTGTGTGTTTGATTATTACAGTTTGTATGAATGGGCCCATATGCTGTTTCTGTGCATGTGGGTCTGGGTAGATGTGGGAACCTACTGTCATGTGCTCTTCTGTATGTGTTCATGTATGTGTGCTCTTTTGGCCCTGTAAGTGCCACTAGAAGCTTCCGTGTGTTGAAATGCCCGGTTTTATTCCATTTAACAACAGTAGGCAGTGATGGATCATACCAGGTTAGCACCCAAAGGTTCAGGTGACTCTCTTTTGGTGATGGGTGGAACTGCTAGCTCATTCTGGTGGAGAGGGATGCATGCTACAACTATACATAAGTTTTATTTTATGCCACTGTACACTAATTGTGACTCCTTTGCTTGGATGCATGCTATAACTATAAATAATTTTATTACACACCACTGTACACTAATTCTGACTCCTTTGCTTGTGTCTAAAATTGTACTTTTTAGTCTTTTTTGCCTGGTGGCATTAATTATTGTGAAGTAGCACTCCCAGTTGAGGGGCAGGGTAGAAGGGAAGGAGAAGCGGCTACAGAACTGAAGATTGGATTGGGGTATGACTGAGATATGAGAGGTAGAGGGGTAAAATGTTCAAGTGGATGAGAGGGGAGAGAGAGAAGGGGAGTGACAATGAGACAAAACAAGCTAGATAATGTACAGTCAACAGGGGGGAATTCCTAGACCCAGAGGACTATGGAGCTCAACCCTGGACCTGGTGGTTCTCCTCTACCACCCACCATAGCTTCCCAGTTCCACTCCTTCATGATTGCAAGTTGACATCATGCTGAAAAAAAAGAAATCCCTGGCACATGGGTTTGGAAGCATTCCACATTTATTCACATACACACAAATTTCTTTTTGCTACATGGGCTTATGTCTTAATGTGCTTCACGTTTACAGGTTCTGGGCTCTCTCCCATTTGTCCGTCACCATGCACCCCACCCTGTATCTGCCCTTTGAGGGCTGCCTCAGGGCCCCATGCTTGCTGTCTGCCCTAGCTTATGTACTCGAGACCCTAATGCAGCCTTTTGACTTGTTCCTCTTTGTCAGGAGGGAGAGAAGGAGACGTCATCACATGTCTGTATGGGAACAGCGCACCAGTCAACTGAGGAGACACATGCAGATGTCCAGCCAGGAGGGTATCAACAAGGAAGACGCCCCTCCCATGAATCCCCTCAACCCCCTCAATCCCCTCAGCCCTCTCAATCCCCTCAATGCACATCCTAGCCTTTACAGGAGGCCCAAACCTTTGGAGGGTTTGGGACTGGAGAAGTTTGAGGAGGAACCTGGAAACCGTGGGGACTTTCATAAGGGTGAACAATCAGAAGATCAGAAGAGTCCTATGTCCAGGCCCAGGAGGGAGCAGCAATGGCTCTCCAAGTCATGCCATGGAAACTGTGACCCAGCAGAGCAGGAATCAGGAGTTGGAGAGGCAGTGGTAGGCTTTGAGGAGCGGGCCCGTCACAGGCAGAGTCAACGCCGTAGCCGCCACCGGAGAGTCCGGACTGAGATGAAGGAACAGGCTTCCACTGGTGAAAGCAGATCTGGGAGTCAGGAGAGAGGCCTGGAAGAAGGGATAACGACTGAGGGGGAGAAGAGAAGGGACTCTAAGGGGAATCAGGAGGGCAAAGAGGTTTCTATTCACGAAGAAGAGAGAAGCAAAGAGTTAAAAAGGTAAGTTGAAATAATGCTCTAAATGGGGGTGACATTGATCAAACAAGATGTCTTTCTTTAATCTTTGCTTTATTCCTGACTTAATATGTGATGCTGGGCAGTCACTAAACCTGTCTGTGATTCAATCCTCACTCACAGAATGAGGATTAAACACATTTCTTCTTGCTTTCTACATCATCAAATTATTGTGGCAAAAATTCGAATTAATAGAAAAGAAATTATTTTTAAAATGACTGCCATATTTTCTTTTTTTTTTGCCATATTTTCTTAATCCTGTTTCCCAATGTCTGCTATCCCTCATACTATGAACATAAAAAAGATTTCAGTATTTGCCTCTAGAATATACATTCAACATTTACCCCACACTTATGTACATTCATTCAACAAATCAAACAGCAAATCTGTGTAAATGTTCTAGATGCTGGAGATTCGAAGACAAAAACTCTCAACAAAACTCAAAACAAAATAATCCTGGTCTTCAAGGTCTTTATGTTGTATGGGAAGGGAAAAATGCATACACATATAAATAAATATTATACACACAAAGTAAATACCAAGCGATCTAAAGGGCCCCTTGGCAGCCAATGAGTTGACTTAGGGAGAGGAGATAGAAAGAAAAGAGAAGGTGCCTCAAGAGAGAGCCTTAAGGTATACCTGCCATTTGGCACTGAGACATGGAAGAAAAGCAAAGGAAACTGAGAAGCAATAGTTAGAGAGTAAAAGGACTAGCCAGTGTTAACTGCAAAGAGTCCAAGAGGGATGGGGACTGAGAAAAAACTATATTTAGGAATTAAAAGAATTCCAGTAATTTAGGAGAGAAAAATTTCAGTTGATTGTCAAGGTCATAAGCTAGACTGCAAGAGTATGAAAAATGAGTAAGAGAAGTGGAGGCAGGTTTTTTTCCCTAAGAGTTTAGCTATGAAGAAAAGAGATGTAGAGTGGACAATAGTTTTAGAACGTATTAAGGCCAAATTAAGGTGGTTTTTAAGGATGTGGGAAACATGGCAACGTTTAAAGGCAGCACGTAAGAAACCAGTAGATAGAGAAAGATTGAAGATTAGAGTGGATGATGTATAAAGGGGGCAATCTGCTGAAAAATGTAGGGAAGGCAAATATAGAGGAATCGGTCTTCTTAATGAGAAAGTTTACCTCTTTATTAGAAATTTACTTAGAAATCTATTAGATATAATAAGTAAGTAAGAAGAGAATGGGAATGATGTGAAGTAGTTTTGAGATGCTGAATGTGGGATAAGAGAGAGATTATGGCAAATATCTTCTCTTTTCTCAGTAAAGTGTTAGGTGAGGTCATCTGCCAAAAAAGGAAAGGGAGATGTGGGAGGCTGGAGGAGAGAAGGGAATTATTCGAACATCCTCTGTGGGTAGTGTGAGAGTCATTTAGGGAATAGTAAAAAGAATGCCATGAAGAAATGCAGGTCAGTTAAGGTTGGATAACACAAATTTGTAGTGGACCCTGCCTACAAGATTGTATAACTTCCTTCTGTACTACGCCATAGCACAAGCACAGGAGGAGGACGCTGGTGGGAGTAATTCTGCTTGGGATTTGTCAAGATTTGAGCAACAAGGACAGTATGGAAAGAAATGTAAGAGTGGAAGAAAGTATAAAGATGAAATGGTTAACTATAAAGTCAAGATTTGGAAAAGAAGTGATCACCGTGAGGAAGCAAAATATGTTTAGGAAGAATGAGATATTGATAGTGATGGAATGATGGAAGATTATGGTAAGAGAAAGGGATGTCATAGTTCTTTATGGTGGAAGTGGAATACTTCCATGGACTAATAATAAGATCAAGGGTGTGATCATGTCTATATGTGACTGAGATAAAGTGAAGGAAAAAGTAATGAATTTAACTGAGAAATCAAAAGTGTTTGGAAGCACAATTGAATGTATTTTGAAGTCTCCGACTGCAATGAGAGGCCTTGGATTTTAAAAAAGGTTGAAAGCTGAGTACTCAATTCCTTGATTCCCCAATGAAATCAAATGAAAAAAAAAACATGAAGATGAAAGGCTAAATGTTATATTAGAATTCATATCCTGTCTTTTTAGATTGGACTTGAAGTCAGGAGACATGAGTTCAAATCCTTCTTCATATACTTAGTAGCTTTCAGGCTAATCAGTTAATAGTTATTTGTCTCAGTTTCTTCATTCATAAAATGGAAATAATAATAGCCCCTACTTCTCAGGATTGTTGTGAAAAATGATATTGGTAAAGCATCTTGCAAACCCTAATATACCTATTATTATGACTGGAAGCATTTTCCAGAGTAGAAGTATAAGGATACAAAGTAAATTGTTTCAAAGCCAGGCAAAGAACCTTAAGGTCAGAACGCTAATTTCAAATTCCATGCTATCTTTGTTGGCAGGGCTTTGTAATATCAGTCCCGGGTATATGTACATTGTATGTCTATCCAATTTATTTGTTATAGATATTATTCTCATCTTATAGATGAGGAAAATTACATTAAGAAAGTTAAAGGATTTGTCCAAAGTCACATGACTAGAAATTGGGAGAGGGAGGGCTAGGAATTGGAACAGAATTTTTTGCTCCAAATGTAGTACTCGAATCTCTTATGGTATTTTCGGAGCAAAGGTGGCAAGCCCATTACTATGTGGCATAAAGGAAAGAACTAAAAAAATAAACATTACCATTCCAGTGCCCCAGCTTCATGAGTAGTTGAAGTAATCTTTGTGGAGAAAATCAGGGAATGGGGATCACCATCTACCCAATATTACTAGTTCTTATCTGGTTTTTCAGCAAATGTTTTCCCCCACAGCCTATGATTCTCTTTTTTTCTATCTATATTTTCTTTCTCCTCAAATGCTAACTAACTATTTCTTCTTCTTCCTCCCTGACTCCAGACTCAAAGACTCATGAATTCATTGTTAAGGCATTTTATAAAACATCATGTAATCTTAAAATCAATTAAAAGAGATATAAATATTCAAATGATTCTGTTATCTCATCATTGTGGATCCTGATTCTTTTACTTTTCATTTGTGTGAACTTTGACAAGTCACTCAATTTTGTTAATTTTCATTTTTTTTCTTCTATTAAATAAAGGGTTTTCACCAAAACCCTGAGAAGTGGGAACTACAATTATTTCCATTTTATGGATGAGGAAACTGAGTCCGTAAATCTTTATTTTTGTAGTCCTAAATTCTATCCAGTGATAGAAATCATTACCCATACATTTTTGCCCAACCACAAAATATGAAATGGGTTGGTTCCATGGTGAAAAAGAGTAATGGCAGGTAGACAGTCAATGTGCTCCATCAGGATTCTTATTATGCCCAGAGAAAACAAGGAAGAGAAGCAGAGTGCCCAAGAAAATGCATATGATGTTTTTACTGGACTCTGCACTATTGGACCACATCTAGAGGATTAAGTTCCATTCCGGGAATGTTAGAAGGACATTAACAAACTAGACGATATCTAGAAGAGGGAGATGAGAATGGTGCCAGGATTGGAGGCCATTTTTAGTATATAAGAATTGGCTAAAGGAACTGAGAATGTCCAGCCTGGAAAAAGAATGATTGTAATGAACCACTTTGATAGATGTTTTGTTAGTTATTAAGTGTTGAGAGATGTTAAGTGTTTGAAGTATACTCACTTAGAAGATGGATTAATTACTGACTCAGAAAGTAGAACTAGGAGTGATGGATTAGCAGAGAATCATTTTTAGCCTAAGGAAGAATGTCCCAACGAGTAAACTGAACAAAATGAAATGGGCTTTCTTGAGGCTAGTGAAAGACCAATTGTCTGAGATATTATGCAAGGGATTGCTGTTCAAGCATGGGTTAGCTAGATGATCAGTGCGGTCCAAATTTGAATCTGTGGTTGTTCTGCCAAGGTTCCCCATCCAGAAATGAGCTTCCATTTCTATTTTAACCACCAAATCACCACACTTCTTTTTCCTTTTCATTTTTTACCTCTCATTTTTCTTGTCAGAACCAATAGCCTTATGGTTCCAGGAGGCTGTGGGCTATCAACACCTGCTGATGAAATGAGGACTCCCTTGGTCCTCTCTCCTCCAGAGCTAGAAACAGGAAAGGACATCAGCCTAACAGAGCAGGAACAGGAGGGGACCAGTGAACAAGCACTTCTAGAGGATGTACAGCTGGATGTGGGCCGGGCTATCAGTCGCAGTGAGCCTGACCTTTCCTCCATAACAACCAATGTGGAGAAGGGCACAGAGAGCACTAGTGTTGCCGTCACCATTCCTGACGTGGGCACCTTGATGGATTCCACTGTGGTGCATAGTGAGTATATTCTCCTATCCTGATGATTCATGAATCAGGCAGGCTTTTCACTATGTGATCCTGTTTACTCTTTTCTCCTGATCTTCTCAGCCCTGAAGAAGTAGGCATGAGAACAATGTACACCTAGAATTGCTGCTTGTCCTTTATTTTCAAAGAGGACCATAGCATCAGGGAGGGAATGTCCTGACATGCAAGTGAATTGGATTTAAATAAGGGAGAGCTGTGAGAAGTCATCAGTATCATTTTCTTCTCCACAGTGATCTGCATCTAGTGGCCAGATATAGATCAGGACAACTAGATATGGCCCTCACACCTAAAGTTCATCTAGTTCAAATTCCATTCTTAATCTAATCAAAGACATGAGATCACTTCCCATAGAGATAGTCAAAGGTTAAGTTAGTCCTCAACCCTAGGTTATCAGTTTGGTTCTTTTTGTTTGTTATACCATATTCACCAAATGTAGTAGAAGGACCTTTCCTTAGAAATCTGTTCAGTCTAGGAACTCAGTTTCTATAATTAGATTTAAATTGCTGTCCCTGGAAACTTCATAGAGTCTTGACATAGTCATATCTTGTTCACTCTTCCAAACCCTCTAGGTTAGGAGACAGATATCACCATAATAGCCCAGAAAAAGGAAATACAGAAATAAAATACTCCCACCCAAAGAATCTACACTCTAAATTCCCATAATTACCAGACTGTTTCCAGAGTGTCTATATTTCCTTTCTTCCTTTATTCTTTTCTACTTCAGAAATTCTTTCACTGCCATTATTTCTCCTTTACTCTACTCATATTTTTTCCTTCTCTTCTTTTTTTTGTCCTTTCTGTTATGTCAGCTTCTTATTCATAGTGTAGTGTATAGAATCAAAGAATGAGTTGAACCAAATACCATCTTTGATTATTGCTACTTTAATAATTGTGAGCAAGTCACTTCACCTTGATAGATCACCTCACCTGTAAAATGAGGGGGTTGGACTAGATGGCCTTGAAAGTTCCTTTCTGTTTTAAATTAATGATCCCATAAGTCTATAAATGCCTCCAAGGAATTTTGGAAAAGTGAAACCTCCCATTCTTTACAAATCACACAAGAATTTCACAGAATTTCAGATCTAATGTCTTCTATTTCCAACCAGCTAAAAAAATTAGAAGAACACTTGGTCTTATCTCCCAGGAGAGAGATTTGGAATTTAAGTTTTGGATATTAAATCTCACAATCTAATTTTAATGCTATCTCGAGTAGAAAAGGATAGAAGCAAAAGTATGTGGAAGGTTATGGATTGGGATGTAAGTGAAAATGTGCAAGACCTTTTAAAATGGCTATAGAATAAAAGGAATTTAGATTTGGGAAGGACCTAAGAAGTGATTTTACTCAACTCCTTCATTTTATAGATAAGGAAACCTAAGTCCCAAGACATTATATAACTTGTCTAAGATTACAAATCTAATTAGCAACTGATCTGGAAATTCAAACCAGAGTTCCTGATTTTGAATTCAGTGCTGATTCTACTTTTATAATGCTTAAAGACAATTCTTAATACCATGAGGAGCATGATATTAATAGTAAGGGGAAGATTAGGGCATATTAGGTTGTATTTTTACGAAGCCTTTCTGATAACTTCTTGTCATTTAACACCCTATTTGACAGGTTACAATAGCTTATCATATAGCATATAGACATCTGTATATGATATAACTTCATAGAATCCTGACATACTCATACAATCTCTTATCCAATCTTTTCAAATACTCCAGGATAGGAGGATTATAATATAATTTAATAAGATATAACAATATTTTAGCATTGTTGATTATATGACTTTGCATGATCAGATGCCTATCCTATTCTGATAGGTTAATCTCTTTTTGGCTACTTTGATTAGGAACTTGCTTGTTCCCTAGTTTTCTATGTGGTACAGACAGTTACAAATGACAGGTGGAAGACTAAGAGGCTCAGTTTCATTTTTGTTCAGTGACTTATAGAGGTTTTCTTCCTCCCTACCTTTGCCCAAATGTCTACAATGCTGCCCAATGCTCTTTTGGAAGGTAGTGTAGTTTGCAAATGATTCTGTTTATTTCTCTTGCAGTTAGCAACAAGACAGATGGAGAAGCTAGCCCCTTGAAGGAGGCAGAGATTAAAGAGGATGGAGAAGAAATTGAGAAAAAGCGAAAGAAGGAAAAGAGCTCAAACACAGGAAAAGCAATGGTGCCCCACAGCTCTATGTTCATCTTCAGCACCACTAACCCGTGAGATATCCTGCTTTACTTTCTTTCTTTTAGTGTGCTGAGGAACAGTTACATGGGAATAAGATGGGGAGGGAAAAATTGAGAGGAGGCAAAGACTTGGACTTTTCTAGAGTTTTCAAATAGAGAGTGACCCACTGTCTTCAGCCTTCTGAAATGTGAGAAAATGGCATGTTGTTTATTAGTCGTCTTACAGAATTAAACAATTTATAGACTATGGACCAACCTAGTTGGTGTTTAGAGGCAAGAAAGAATAAGAAATACATTAAGAGGGATACATCAAGAATAAGTGGGGGTCAATACATCTAGATGTTCTGAGTTTACTCTCACTGGCTTCAGATGTTTAAGAAGACTCAGATGTGCTTACATATAATTCGTGTCTTGGCTTATTTACTGTAGCCTTTAACCAATCTGATTGTCTTCCCCATTGGGGTATTAAATCAACAGTGGTGCCTGGGAAATTAAATTGCATTCCCATGTGCCTTATGTTGGCAAAAGTTCAGCCCAAGGAAGGAGCCTAGAGTCTAGGGAGCCCTAGAAGGGGGAGGGTTAGAGTGAAGTGCCAGCTCATTGGTGATTTGGCTATCCCACAGGATTCGAAGGGCATGCCACTACATTGTGAATCTACGCTACTTTGAGATGTGCATCCTTTTGGTTATTGCAGCCAGCAGCATTGCCTTGGCTGCTGAGGATCCAGTCCTGACCAACTCAGAACGGAACAAAGTAGGTGAATGTGAACTGCTCTCCAACCTTTTCCCCAACTTGGGCTTCCTTCCTTGATTTTCACTTTTTTCTCCTATCCTCTCCTTCTTTCCTTTCCTTCTCACCATGTACCCCTTTCTGGAATCCCTGGGGACATATAAAGGGAAAAGGCTTTATAATTTAGAAGATTAATCAGTGGGAATAAGGTATTGAGGACTTTTTCTATTCCTGGCCTTTGTCATCTCCTTTAATCACAGCAGGATGTTGAGAATGCTAGGGCTTATAACTCTTTATGATCTCTCTGATGTTATTTTCTTTTTTGTGATTAGGCTGTCCTACAGAGCTTTTAGATATTTGGAGGAAGCAAGTGACCATCAGTGGGGCAAGACATGAGTCCAGCACAGGAATATGTGTGCATAACTAAACATCTGGAGATAGAAAAGAATAAGTCAGAAATTAGAAATGATATAGATCCCAGGAACTTTAGCTAGACAGGATTGGAGGAGATAACGAAGGTGAGTCATTTCATACCCAAGAAGGTATAATGCCTTGGAGAATGAAATGTTCTTTTAAAAAGAAATAGATTACAATACGAAAATGATGAAGAAAAAGTCTATGAAAAAGCAAAGGAGACTAGTGACCAAATGTTTAAGGAGGTTATAAATTTTTAAGTTGTCACAAAGAGAAGAAAGGTGAGAAGGCAGGTATGTCTACTCTGAGAAGAAAGTAGCTGGTTATTTTGAAGGAATGTTGATATAGGTATATATAAGTATATAGGTCTGTCAAGGGTCCAGTAAGGGTCAAAATAAGAAGAAACAAGTAGGAATGCTTGGTTACTTTTTGCTGAGAGGTGTTTTCATACATTTATGTTGATATGAAAACAACAGTAGGAAGAGCGTAGTCTTCCCATGAAATGTAACCCAGTTATGACTTGCAACTCACTGTCTGGCACTTATCAGACTGGATGACTACTACTCCCTTGCAGTGATTCATGGGACCACACATATTGCTGCAAGAAGAAATTGAGAAAGCATTACTAAATATTAGTAAGTTTTGTATAAGAAACTGAAGACTTCAGGAGCAAAGACAATGCTTCTGTCACTTTCTCTGATCTAAACCAAGGCCTTTAGAAGAAAAAGGCAGATTTTAGAAGTGAAGGAATACTTATAAATATGGTGTCTGAGAACAGAATTTGAATTTTTTTTTAATCACAGAGTAAAACATAAGAATAATAGCTTCTGGTAAGGACAGAATGTATCTCACTAGGACTGGTAAGAACATATTTGTCTGGAGTATATCAGATTTAATCAAAAAAGCTTTTTAAAGAAAAAAGGAAAGGAGAAAATTTCTACAAATGTATACCAAGTTAAATACAATAGAGAGGAGAATCCTTGGAGGAAAGTAGTGGTAGGGGCAGCCAGAAACTCACAGGACACAAAATTCAAATACACAAAGTGTATCAAACAAGATGAATTATATAGATCCTAATGCAAGGGACCAGATAGAGATGTGATCTGTGATTAGACAATAGTTCTGGAAAAACATGATTTATTTAAAAGGGACCAGAGAATAGAAGCCACCTAGTGTTTGAGAAACCAAAAATATAGATGGCTTGGAAAGGAACTCCCTTGTTGACAGAAACATCTGGGAAAAATGGGAAGCATTTTGGCAGAAAATAGGATCAAACTATCATTTTATGCCATAGACCATGATTCAAAATGGATTCAAAAATGACCTGAATATAAAGATCATACAATAAAAGAAAGAAGAAGTTCATTTTTTTCATGACTATGGATAAATATATTCTCATTGAAATAAGATACAAAAGCAATTACCAAAGATAAAGTATAAACTTTTGGTACCATAAAACTGAAAAACTTCTGCTCAAATAAAATAAATACATCTAGATTAAGAAGTGAAGAGAGTGAATAAAATTGCAAACTATAACTATCTAAAAGGATGTTCTAAATAATTGATTTTTCATATGGCATGTTTTTATTATATCCAGAAAATTGGCATTGTATGCAGAATTATGAAAATTATATACAGAAAATCAACAACAGTGACAAAAGATGGAAAAAGTCAATGTTGGAGGCATTGAAGGTATAAAGATAGGAACACTAGTACATTGTTGGTTAAACTGCGAATCAGAACAATTGGCAGTTATACAAATAAAGTGACTAAAAGTCCACTCCCTTTGACTCAGAGATTCCTCTATTAGACATATGCTCTAAAGAGATTGTTAATAAGAAGAATTCTCCTATATATACTAAAATACTTCTAGTAGTGTTTTTCACATGGCTTAATGATGATTTCATCCTTCAAAAAGTTGAACTATTCAAGGGAAATCTCTGAATCTGATTTTTATCAACACAGAGGAACTTGTTGCTTGAGATACAAATAATGGAAATCTTAGGAATAAATAACCACCGAAGGTAGAAAGAAAACCTGGGCATAGTCATATCTATCTATCTATCTAAACATATGTGTATGTATGTATGTGTATGTATATATATATATATGTATATATATACATATATACATATATATGTGTGTATATATATATATATATTTATCTTAGCTATTGGCAGAACAAACTTTGAAATCTTAGAGAAATGAAAGGTAGAAATTCTAATACTGAATATTAGATCAAAAGAGAATGGAAAGTTCTTAAATATTACATTTCAAAGATAGAAAAAGAAACAATTTCAATGAAGAGGAAAAGAAGTTATCTAAAGAGATCAATGTTGATGCATAGAGAATGCTTTGACTAATTTAGCTTTTGAAGAGATGTGTATAAAAGATGGACAGATAATAGAGGTAATCTGCTTCATAATGACATATAATATGTAATAATAGTGTTAAACATTTTGCACTCATTATCTGATGAACCTGGTAATGAAAGCCAAAAACAACCAAAAGGAAAATTTTATTTTTACTTACACATCACCAAGCTGTCTTCAATAAGTTTAGGTCTAATGACCAGAAGGTCATTAGGTCCTTAGGTCCTTAGGACCATTAGGTCAAGGAATATGACAGGGTACTAAAAGAATGACTAGGTATGTCTGAAGAATTAATGACAGGAATCTATGCAAGATTGTGAGAACTTCAGGATAACTAGAGCTATGGAACAGATCACATGTTTGAATTTTAGAATGGTACTAGCAAACTAGAGGATACTGAACTTGACTTGGATTCTTAAGAAGATTCTAGAACAAAGGTTCTTAAGCTAAGTTCCATGATCTTTAAACACAGACACACAGAAACACACAAGTATATATTTAATACTCATTTATATTTGATATATGTTTATTATATATTAGCATATAATATATTTAACATATCACATATTTAATATGTAAATATACATTTGTATAAATTATTCCAATGTATTTGTTTTCTTTGTAGTCTTATGCATTTTATTTTATTTCATTTCATTTTATACATTTAAACATTATTCTAAGAAGTCTTGCCAGATAGTCAAAAAGGTCTATAATAGAGTTGGAGGAGATGGAGGAAAAATACAATAAAAAAATGAGGAATTCCTCTTCTAGAATATACCATTAAAGAAATGGTTAATGAATATCTAGAAGAGGAAATTATGGCAAAGATCCAGCATTACATCATCAAGAATCAATTCTGTCAACCTAATCCCATTTCCTTTAATAACAGAATTATTAGGTAGATAAAGAGGATTTTATAAATACCCAGATTTGCTGCATTTGATAAAATATTTTTGGTTACTCCGATGGAAAAGACAGAGATAGAAAACAGTATAGTTAAATTGCACTCATTTCCTTAAATGACAGATATACAACAGAATGTTCTGGTAATCTGTGCTTGGACCAATACCGTTTAACATTTTTATTAATGACTTGGATAAAGAGATAGATAGTATGCTTATCACTTTTGCAGATGACCCAGATTCAGGAGGGATAGGCAACCCATTACATCCAGGATCCCAAAAGATATTGATAGGCTAGATTATTACAACAGATCTAATATTTGATCTTTATAATTGTTAAAAATAAATGTAAAGTCTTAAATTTAGATTCAAACAAACAACTTTATGATAACAAAATGGAAAACCTGTAGATCGATAGGAGTTCATCGAGCCTTTTAGTAGGCTCAATTCCAATACAAATCAACAGCCAAAATAGGGGAGACAGTCAACCTTAGGTTGCATTAAAAAAAAAAGCATCATATTGAGGATTAAGGAAGGCATATCTCTAATGTGCTCTGTCCTGGTCAGACTACATTTAGGGTATTTTTAGGGTCTTGTATTCAACTCTGGATACTGGTTTCAGAGGTGGAAAAAATAGCAAAGGATCTCATGGTCATGAAAGACCAGAAGAAGGAACTAAAAAGGTTTTGCTTAAAGAAGAGAAGACAGAGAAAAGTATATGTAGTAGCTGTAGTCAAGTATTTGAAGGGCTATCATATTTGAAGTATATAAAGGACTTTATATAACATTTCTAAAACATTAACAGCTAGAAGTATTTAAAGAGGAATTAGATTTATTCTACTTGGTCTCAGAGGGCAGAACTAGGAACAAGAGTTTAAGTTTCAAGGAGGCAATTTAAGCTTAATGAAAGAGAAAGGTTTTTTTTTTTTTAACAATTAGAGTTATCTATAAATGAAAAAGGTTGGATTGGGAGGTATAATGGGTTTTCTGTCCTTAGAAGTCTTCAAGCAAATGTTGATCATTTCTCAGGTATGTTGTAGGAAACATTCCTGTTGAGTTATAGATTGGATTAAATGGTTTCTGAAGTTACTACCAATTCTGAATTTTTGGATGAGAAGAGAAAATAATAATAGCCAGGGACAAGTCTTAGGTTTTCATGGCCCCAGAAAAGACTATGCCATTTTATTTTGATCTCTTTCTGTAAGGCAGTTGTTTTGAACCACTGTTCCATAGTACAAGTGTTTGAAGGTATGTATATGAGTGGATGTGGGGGGTGTGAGTAACTATAGGTGAATCTTTTTATGCTGAGGATCAAACCTTATCAGTACTCCTAAATTTTTACTGATTTGTTTTGCAGGTCCTGAGGTATTTTGACTATGTTTTCACTGGCGTATTCACCTTTGAGATGGTTATAAAGGTGAGAATCTTGAAAGAAAGGAAACTTCCTTGGGGTTAAGTAGTGGTGGATGGGTGGGTGAAATGGAAGTCAAGTTCTGAGCTTGAACTTAGACCCCATGTTTTAATTCTGAACCCTCCTCAATTGTGCTGACCAATAAAGGGACTGGCAGTGACACTCATGATCACGTCTCTGGCATTGATATTCATTTTATGTATAAGTAACTGTGTGGAATTCCAGAGAACCTTCTTGACATAGGAATGGACACCTTTTGTTTATTTGCCTTTGCCAAGAAGACAGAAGAAAGGGACTATGGAACTACTTAAGAGGAAATGAAGGGCAATAAAAATATCTTATAGGTAATTTAAAAGAGTAGAGAGAGACACTTATGTGAGATAATACAGGTACAGTGTTCATAGTCAAGACAACAGAAGAGTGAGTATTTTTTTTCCCTTGGCAATGTCTGTATTATATGTCCAAATTATCTTTGATCCAAGAATCTTTGTACCTAAGCTCCCTTTCTTGGGTAAATGTAGAAAAAAATGAATCTCTGAAAAGGTTGGCAGTCATTTAGAGGGTTCTCAGTAGTTATATCATGGGCAGGTCTCAGTTTGCCAAGAGTAGCTCATACTTTACCTGTACTTTAAATAGAGCCAAATCTGAAAGTTGCAAGGCATTGCTCTTTTGGTAGTATTTATGCATAGAGTTTAAATGGATACATAATTTTCTCTAGGTTACTGGTGCCAGTACATAAAGTCTTAGATTATTGGTGCCTTAGATATCTTTTCCAAAGAGGTGTGGTAGCAAAATAGACAAAACTCACTCGATTTAAAACTTTATCCAACTACAACTATCAATGTATCAATCAACATATATTAAGTACTTACTATGTAGCAAAGGACAATTATTCTTTTTTCCTCTAGTCATCCATCCATAATCCCTAGAATTGGAGGAAGTACAAAGTTATTTTATATATATATATATACTTTCAAATTGTATTCCAATTATTTCATATCCAGGCTGCTGCCTATCTGGGGTTTTCCAAGTCTGGGAATCAATAGCTTTCAGGGCATTAATAAATGGAAGAACAAGATAAGAGCAGTCAAGGATTCTGGTTATGTTCCCTCTCTAAGCCAACTTGGATTTAAGATTATAATCCCTCCGTCACTTTCTCTTTCCTTATCTTTAGTATACTCATAGACCTCCTTCTAGTCATTTGCCAAGAGTACTGAAGACATGACCTAATAGCCCAACACTCAGGACAAGTATCACACTTTACTCTTGTCACTTTAGGACCAGCTTGAATTTATTCAGTGAATTTCACAATTCTTCCTTGCAGATGATAGACCAAGGCCTGATTCTACAGGATGGATCTTACTTCCGAGACCTGTGGAATATCTTGGACTTTGTGGTGGTAGTTGGGGCATTGGTAGCCTTTGCTTTGGCGTAAGTAGCTTTTTCCTTTTTGGGTTATTTCCCTATTTTCCTTTCTGGGAGGTGGGATCAGAAGAAGAATTTTCTGATCTCAATCCAAGAAGAGTTCTCTGTTCAAAAAATGGTTCTTGTATGATCTTGTTTACTCTGTTCCTAATTGAGCCTTCACACAACTTCTAGCTGACTTGAAAACCTTTCATGGTCCTTTTAAAACCCTGTGATTCTTAAAAATGAAAGAAGTTATAAGAAGAATTTGGAGGGAAAGTAGATGGCATATAGAGAGACAAAATTAGGGTAGGCATAAGCAAAGTTGACCTATCCAGAAATGGAATGGCAGCTAATTGGTTTGGCTTTACTAAAGAAGCCCTTCAATCAAAAACTAACTGAATATTTGATCATCCTGATGGTTTTTTTTATTAAATCTTGAAAAGAAGACCTCCCACAACTTGCCTTGGCAATTAATTTAGAAGTCAGGAAGGACTACCAAGAGATTGAACATTATTCATTAAGATCCTGAAATATTATTTCCCCCCAAATACTGTTTGGTTTCAGTGATGAATGATTTCTTCAACCCATTGATGATGAATTCTAATGTTGAATTCTCCTTCTTAATTGAAGCTAGTTGGGTGGGATTTAGAGTCAGAAGAATCAAATTCTGACTTTGATTCTCACTATATCAATCATAGGCAAGTTTCTTGATCTTTCTATACTTTAGTTTTTTCATCTCTAAAATAAGCATTGGATTGGGTAACCTCTAAAGTTCTTCCTATGAATCTATGATCCTATGATTTTCTGGATTATACCTTGGAACTAGGGGTGTTAGTACGTCCTCCATAACTCTATGTCAAGAGATGAGAAGATGTCTGTAAAATGGGGAGATCAGATAAGATCTCTTTTATGTCTGGATCTCTAAATTAACATATGAAAGTTTTGAAATAGAGGCATCAAAAAGTAAAATATCCTTTTTCAATACTCCATAAATTCCCTTTTACTAGAGAGTTTCAAGCAGAGGCTAAATGATCACTCAACAAGATTATTATAGTGAAATAGTATATTTCTGGGGTGCACATTTGACTAGACGATTCCTTCTACCTTAGATTCTTTCATTAGAATTCTTTAGGTTTTCCCTCTTCAGATTTAAAGAGTGAGAAAGATTGGCTCTTCCATCCAATTTTACATCTCTGATGTTCATTTTCTGATCTCTTCTAAACCTGCATTCAGCCTCAGAAATCTCTATTAATGAAGCAGATGTTTTTCTGATACCCTCACCTCTACCTTAGAGTCAATCAGTCACTTATAGTAGTTTACTAGAGAACCTCACAGGCAAAAGATCTGAGTTCAAATCTTAGCTCCAACACTTTCTCATTGTATGATCCTGAGCCTCAGAACCATCATCTCTAAAATGAGCATAATAATACTTACACTATTTAATATGACAAAGTTAACATAAAAATAATCCTGTAGAAAGTTAAATTAGTATAGAAATATGAACTCTGTGGTTGAAGTTTTTACTCAAGCTAAGAAATAGCTGTAATTTAGCTCAGTCCCCACATTAGGAGGAATTGATGAGCTCAGTGACTTAACTATTGAATAATTCATCAGGCTGAAGGTTACTTTGGTTCATTTTCTTAGTTTGAAAGTATCTATACTATCTGGGATTCTCTTGGTGGCAGGGGACCACCACATGAGGGTGCAGCTCCACATGCTAGTCAGACCCTGTCTATGCTGTCATCTGGAGAATGAATCTCAGACCCAAGCAACAAAGAACTTGTCTCTGCCTATTGGTGTTTATTGTCCAAGGTCAGTTCCAGTTAATGCTCTATCACCATTCACCAACAACATTCTCTCACCCCAAGATTCACATTATAAGTAACTTACCCACATTTCAGTTCTCAACTCACTCCTTCCCTGAAAATACTATCTCACAGTTTACTAGTCAAAGGAAAAGTCCATTTAATTTCTATTCTAGGCTCCTTTCAGCAAAGGGATTCAGGAAAAACATGTTTCTAAATGGAATCATTTTAGTTCACTGGGAAAAGTATTGGACCAAAAGTCTGAGGAAGTGGATTTGAGATCAGACATTCCTGGAGGTCACAAATTCCTCATCTGTACAAAGCAGGTGAAATAGAAATCTCTTTCTATCCCTAGATCCCTTTTCCAATTAGTCAATCAATAAGTATGTATTAACCATTTATCATGCATAAGTATAATGTTACAAATTAGGTAAACAAAGAAAGGCAAAACCAGTCCCTATTCTCAAAGAGCTCACGTACAGAATAGACCCTAGAAATTTTAGAAATAATTTGCACAAGTTTATTCTGTAGAGGGCTGAAACTCTTGAGTAGATGCACTGAGGTCAGGACAGCTGAGCACTTGAGGCTAACTACCGATTAGACAATACTTTATGGGCATATGCTTGGAAAATGGCCCTTCCCACTATCCTGTGCTGGCTTGATGATTAATGTATACAGAAGATTATAGGAGGGACTAGGAGGTGGAGTAAAACTAGCCAGAGTCACTTTGGCTGTGGATGAGGAAGAAGGCAGTTGCTGAAATCTTACTTCCATCCCCTTCACTTCTACCTCTAAAGACCAAGAATAAAGATTAAGGACTTTTGCTTATCCTGACTCCAGCTGATTCTAAGGTATCCTGGGTGCTACCGTGGTCATCACATGATTAAGGTAGTTAGTGACAGAACCAAAGCTCAGACCCAGTTTTCTGAATCCAAAGTCCAATATCCTTGCCAGTGCTATTCACTGATTCTCTCTTAGCTACTTTCACTTTTCCACTGAAGAAGCACAGTAGCTGCCTTCTGGTACTTCTAACCCTTGCCTTTTATAAAAGAGAAGTATTCCCTTAAAACATGAGTTCTTAACCTGAGGTCCATGAATTTCTTTGTTTTGTGTGTTTTGTGTGTGTCTTTCTTTTTTCTATTTATAATGGTTCAATAACTATTTCAGTATGGTTGTTTTTTCTTTGTAATCCTATATATTTTATACATTATTATATTGAAAATGAGTATGTTCCATCAGCACGTTAAAGAAGCCTTTGACCCCCAAAGGGGTTAAGAACCTCTATCTTCAAGATTTTAAAAAATATCCTTCTGCTGCAATTCTGAATTAAAATCTATTGATGTACTTTTTGAGTGAAACATAAAAGTTGGATCCCCAACCCTTCTCCATCAAATGTGCAAATCATTTGCTTATATTATTCACTAATACTCTTCTCTCATATTCTGGTTCAGAAAATTTTTAATTTTAAAAGAAATCGAGGATAATGGGAAAATTCAATTTACCAAACAAAAGAAGGGACAAAAATTAAGTAGCCTATGGCTACATTTATGAGCAATTTTACATTATTATATGAAGTCTAAATACAGAAATGATCTTTTGACACTCAAAAATATGTGATTCTGTGTAAATTATTTAATATTACCATGCTTTGGTATCTAATAGTTGACACTTTAGATATTTTTTATTGTTTGAAAATATAACATGTCCTATATATAAATTGAAATGTATGACCTTAGAGTGGGTCAAAGGGAACTGGGGATGGGAGGGTCAGTCTCAGAGGGAGCCCTCTGCATGACCAATGTTCATATCACCCTGTATCTCCTCAGGAGAGCTGATACCAGAGCCACCATGAGCTGTGGGTTTGTCATGTGTCTTGTTCTTTCTTTGTGCCCTTTGAAACATGGCGGTGATGGCTTTAGAGTTGGTGGCAGGGGAGGGAATAACAGCCCTGAAGCCTGAAGTCTCTCTGTTGGTCCTCAGTTCAGGTACAGTGCAGGGGGCCACAGGGATCCACTAGGGTCCGGGGCTCAAGCTCACTTGATGGATTATGAATTATAATCCATCACTTGCCTTTAGTGTGTCACCTTCTGAACATTCTCCCTTTTCTTTCTCTCATTGAGATATGAATGGTATTTGTTCATTCTCTTCTATTCACTCTTTCCTTTTCACTATCAATCCATACTATCCAGCTCCCTTGCTCCTTCTCCCCTTTCATCTGCTCACTGAATTACCTCATACTGCTCTTTCCTCTTCTCTCTTTCTCTATTGATGATTCCCAGGCAACTCTCTCTTATTTACAAATTACTCATTTTTTGATGAATTTTCTTGTTCATATTCATACTCTGGTGCTTTGAATTTCTGCTATGCTCTCCTCTCCCTTCTCTTATTCCTTTCCTTTTTCCTCCACTCCTCCTTCCTTATTTCCTTCATTAAGAGCACCAGAGAATTCAGCTCTCTTGGCATCTTGGTATAATTGGCTATTCCCATTTCTTTGTAGAGAGACATAGAAACAAAATGTTAAAGAAAATCATTGAATTTGTCTCCTATTTGGAGGACTGAATTTCAGGGGCATTGGGTCAATTGGAAATTTTTCTGGTGGCATTTCAAATGTGTCTCCCTAAGGATCCAACTCCCATTCCTGTATTCTAACTCAATACAGTCCTAATTGTATTTATGATTCTAATAGCCTTGTTCCTAATTCTGTCTCCCTCTTAGAAATATGGTTGTACCATTGAACTCTGTCCTTTTTATACTCATGGGAAGGCCATAACTTGGTGAGTTTTGGGTCATTCTTAAGAGCAATGATATAAGCAGAGGCACAACATCAAAACACTTAGCAACACTGCCACCCAACTACCTAGAATCTATTCTAACTAGTCTTCCAAAAGACTGTTATTAAGTTTACAGAAAGGTCATTATTCCTTAGCAAGAATATGTGACTCCTAGCTGAATTCTCAATGGGATTTGCTCTATCTGCCAATTCGGAAAACTTCAGAGGCTTACATCATAAGAGGCCCACATGTCTTCATGTATGTTTTCCACAAACATATATGTTTAATATAGTGATTATAGAGAAACCTTTCTCTGCCTCTCTACAATATAAGAGAGCTCTTTATAATGTAAACTTACTAATCTCCCTATGCATGGAACTCTATTGGCCCTGTGATTGGGGTTAGGGTTGGGAAGAGGCAATATTCTCTAAGTGAGTGTTTGTTGGGGGAATCAGAAGGTAGAAAGGCTATTCATGCTACAAGTTTTGTGTTTCTTCCCAGTCTACTTTTTACATTATAAAGCATTTATAAGAACACTTGTGTCTCCTCCCACGAAAGCTAATGTCTCCTCTATGAAGTGGATAGAGGTTTTGCACTGGCTGGGCACCATTCTCCCACACTCTTAAATCTGATTCACGCTCAAGACAAGACATCACTTCATGATGTCATTGGTCCTCTTCAAAAACTAAGGATGAGCAACAACAAAGGTGTCCTAACTAGCATTGTCACTCCCTGAGCCTCATGGAGATGCAGAGTGTTCAAAGACTATAAATGTCCTGTTGTGGTTTTAAGAGAAAAGTCTGATGACTGGTTCTTTGAAAGTTTTCTCTTCCTTTCTTTTTTTTTTAATGAAGTTCTTCTATTTTCAAATTATTTTATGCCAAGGTAACAGAAATGCTTTCTCTTCTGTTTTTGAATCCCACTGCCATCCATGCTTGTCTCCAGCCTTTTGGATGAGAAGAAAGTGATGGCAACAGCCTTGGTATATCTGGGTATCTGCACATCTGAAATATTTCTTTACCTTCCCCCCAACTTGATCCACTACACTCAGAATTTACTGAATATTGAGTGAGTCATCTGATTATGATGTCAAGTTGTAGTTCAAGAGCCTATGAGCTCATATGCAATAAGGATGACACTGTTTATAATCTCAGACCTCAATTATACTAAGATTTTGTGTGTATAAGGTCCATGTAAATAAACATGTGTTTTTGCAAATAGAAGGGAAGATATTGGGACCTTAAAGATTAGCACAGGGAAAGGATTATAATGATAAATGCTGAGTCACAGTATGTCTAAACCATTTTATTTCTTAACCCCAGACGGCTTACTACTTCCTATTTGTTTCTTTGCTGCCCTGTTCCTTTGGACTAATTCATCTTAAGGATAATCAGTAGATGGTGACTAAGTAAATTCAAGGTATACAGATCTGGACTAGCAGCATAAAGAATAGGTCAGGAAGCATAAAATTCCTCATTAACCAAAAAAACATTGAATTCTTTGCCACAAAAGGCCCCTTTGAATCTTGCCATTAGCTATAGTTACATTTGATATTCTACACACAGTACTAGAAATTCCTATTGCCACTGACCATTATAATGCAGGGCTCACTAGCATATAAGATGTTTTTGGATCAGGGCTGTGTTTGGCCTTTCATCATACAATCCCCAGCCAAGAATGAAAAGTATGAGTCAATCTGTCTCTTGCTGCCAGGGGAAACTGGAATCCCCGCGTTAGCTTTTCTTATATTCTTTTCATTGAAATATGCCATTTTCCTAGAAATTTTCACTGCCCATGTCTCTGAAATTGATGGAGTATATTGAATGCATCAGAAATAGTAATAGTAATTCAGTGAAGTTGTGAATACTTTTAACAAGGAGCAAATAATCAGCATTTAAAGGGATGTTAAAGGTCAAGTAAAGTACATACAACTTTCTCAGTTTTATCTTGATGCCGGTGTATACATATGTGGCCATATGAAAGAAGTGAATATTCATGAATGAAGTATTAATATAAACCCTTATAGATTATAGCCAATAGTGTCATTAAGCATCTAATTTTCCTTTGATAGTACCATGTAAACTATCCTGTTAGATAATTTCCCAGTAGCCTTCATCTTTAAGCATGGTAAAACTGGCTTAATTTGATCACATGGAGAAATTGAGTAAAGTCTTCTGTCTTTCAAAGAAGACTTTATTTTCCATAAAGCCAGACTGGTCATCTAGTTATTCAGTTCTGTTGAAGAGACCAAAAAATTAAGAATTCATTTTTGCAGTAAGATATTTCATTCACTCAGGATTTGGGGTGCTGGCTGAGAATGTATTGGAAATTTCCAGGAGTGAGCACACAAGAATAGTGTTCTTCAAGACTTCAACTTCAACTTGTGATTGACTTCATCTGACTTTGTGCTGAGAGAAAGAAGATCAATGGCCTAACTTCTCAGGATACTTGACTGTATCATCTCATCTGTCTTGGAAATAAGCTTTTAAGGAGGGATCAGTGATGAGAAGAAAGTGACTAGAATGGAAGCCACATGGAGAGGCACTACTCAAGCCTATATACCCCTAGTTATCTTCTGGACTTTACAGAATATCTCAGCCATTGCTCATGAAAATTATGATGTCAACCTATTCTTATAATCTGAAGTTTGGATTGCTTTTCCATCCAGAGAATGAGTTTAAACGCTTTTTGTCCTAGCTTTTTGTCCTAAAAGTCTTTTAAAATGCCAAATGTACAGGGTTTTCCATGAAACAGAAAAATTTTACTAAATGTTATGACAATCAAAGCTACAATCCTGACTTCAACAGAGTAATGCACTAATGAAAGGGCCTAGCCAGCTAGTGGTGCAAAATTTTTTTAAACCAGAATTTCAACTAAGACTATGATAGTGAAAGTGCTGACTCCTCTCTAGTAATCCACTACAAATAATAAAGCCCCATTATTTTCTATTTAAAACCAAGGGTCTAAAGCCCAATATGAGGAAAGGGGCTAACATAAAGAATTTAAATAATACAGAACAATCACTAACTCAAACTATATTAGCAGAAGAGGGTTAGCCTGGCATTATAGAATTAGCTTCCAGCTGATAATAACACCTTTTTACAAAGATTTGAATAGGATGAGTATCATGGTGTATATATATGAATATTTCTAGAATATGGAGGTCAAAAGATGAAAAGAAAAATCTGATCCATGTACTGAAACCTCCTGAATAAACCTGTAAAAAACAAACAAACAAAAACAACTTTGTTTTCTTCTTTTTCTTGGTCTGAGGATCCCTTAGCTGCATTAGAGTTCAAAAAACTAAAACAAATGGAGTTTGTAAAAGATTTATACTTCATATCCAGACCCTGAGAAGTTGAGCAGGCTAAAGGGAGGTACATTGGAGCTAAACACTATTTGTTAAAACCATAAACTCTAATAAGTTGAGGGAACACAGTTTAGTAGAAAGAGCTTTGGATCAAAAGTCATGAAATCTGAATTTGATTCTTAGGCATACCACTTACTATCCATATGACTATGGATGAGTCTATGAATGTCTCAGTTTTTCCAACTGTAAAATAGGGATAATACTTGCTCTGTTGTGAGAATAAAATGGAATAAGAGATTGGCTATATGAAAGAGCTTTGAAAACCATGAGGGATGCATTATTAAAACAGTTATATCAGATTGATAGAATGATCCACAATTTTTTTCCACAAAATGCTTTTCCCAGAGCAATAATGTGAGAGAGAGAGTGATAAATTGGAGAACATTCAGAGATAGGCAACCAAAATGTCAAAGAACCTTAGGTCTGTGTCATAAGATGATTGAAGTAACTGGAGATAAGCAGACTCAGGGGAACATGATGGTTGCCTTCAAGTGTGGAAGGGCTGTTATCTGTGAGAGGGATTAGACTGGTTATGTTTGACTCCAGTGGACAGAAATACAAGTATTGAGTGAATAGAAATTGCAAAAAGACAAGTTTAGATTCAATTTCAGGAAAACCTTAACAATTAAAACTGTCCAAAGGCAGAGGGAACTTCCCTGAAAGTGGTGAATATTTCTTCCTCAAAATCTTCAAAAAGAGGCTGGATGACTACTTGTCAGGTAAGGATTCCTGAGATTCATCTCAAGTCAATTCTGTGATCCTGTAGTAAACATATTCTCTCCACCTTATAAATGAGAAAATTAAGACTTAGTTTTAATAGTATAGTGTGGAAAGCACTTATTTCCTTATAGTCAAATGTAGAAGATTCCCTTGGGAGGTAGCAGGTTTTTCCTCCTTGGAGGTATAGATCCAAAGCAAAATACCTTTTGTCTGGGGAGGAAAAAAAACTATACATACACATAGACACACATATATGTGTGTGTGTGTGTGTGTAGAAAGAGAGATAGGGAGGGAGGAGGAGAGAGAGAGAGAGAGAGAGAGAGAGAGAGAGAGAGAGAGAGAGAGAGAGAGAGAGAGAGATTCTTGTTCCCCTATATTTTGGGACTTGGATATCTCTTCCAACCTTATAATTCCAAAGTTCTTTAGAATCAGAAGACTTAGCTTGAATCCTGACTGTGATACTAGCTTTGTAAGCATGGATAGATCACTTCACTTGTGTGAAGTCTCATTAGTACAAAGAGGATATCTGTACTACCTTTCTTGTCTTGTTGTGATAAGGATTTCAGTTCTAGAGCATTTTCCTTCATTTTGTACTGTCTTACATAGTACTGTCAAAAAGCAATCTAAGTGTTGATATATATGTATATATATATACATATATATGTATATATGTGTGTGTATATATGTATATATATATACATATATATGTATATATGTGTGTGTGTATATATGTATATATATATCTCAAATATAGAAATCTCAAGGCACAGTGAAACCCAGGCATAGAAACTCAGAGTTCTTGATGGGACCAACTAAGCAATAAATAGAAGAATAAAGATTAGAAAATATTAGACCTATGGTTTCATTGACATGGAAAGCTCCCAGATGAGGAAGATTACCTATGTAGGTCAACACCTTTCTGAAACTTACAGTCTTAGAGAGTTGTCTAGAACACAGGGATGTTTTGTGCTTGCGTAGGGCCACACCAGTATGTGTTAGTGTTGCAAATTGAATCCAGATGGTCTTGGTTCTCATATCATCTCTTTCTTGACTGTGATACAAATACTCATTGATCTAACCAACTTGGCTTATCTGCTGATCCTTTTGCTTCCTGTTCAAACTATGTAATTTAGACACTAACCCCCCTCCCAATAAACAGTGAAACAGAACCAGAAGTCTCTTCAGGTTATATAATTTATCATACTTCTTAGACTCATTCTATTGATGCAAAGGAAAGGATTGATTATAAAGGAGATAACAGATGACTGGTTCCCATCAAGATTCATTCAGTCACTTAGAAGTTAAAATTGTATTGTCCATTCATTTTGGGGTAAAACATCAACATAGATGAAAGGAAGACAACTGATATTCTGGAAGAAATTCTTAAGATAGTGAATTTGAATCACACAAATTTGAAGGAGTGATTGCTTTTACCAAGTGACTATTTAAAGGAGGTGAAATGGCCAGAGTTTGTTTATGCTGACTTCATATTTGTGGAAAATGGTCAGGAGAAGACTGCCCAGGTGAGACAGCATCATTCCCTACATCTTAGACCCCTAATTGACAAGTTTCCTATTTCCTATATCCATTGCATGTAGTGTGGTGGTTATCCCATTGGGCATATATGCATTCTGTAATCTTTTCCTCATGAGGAAGGTAAAAGAAAATGTTTAGAAGGGAAATAGCAGAAGAGAAAAAAAAATGATGCTCTTTCACTAACCAGGTTTGTTTACTTAACCTGTTCAGTTTTCAGTTTTTTCCTCTGTAAAAAAGCTTTCTAACTTTAAAAACTCATGGTTATTTAGATGTATTTGCCACCTATGAAAATGACCAGTATCATAGGACTCTGCCAAGGCTATATGTAGAGGTCATCCAAATCTATGTCTCTAAAATGTTGAGTGTCAGGAGATCTTAAGCACATGGTTCTTGATTCTTATGTCTATGGACCTTTGTTTTCTATGAAGACCCACATAGACGATAGAAAGACTACCAATTCTGGAACCAGAGGATTTGGATTCATATTAGAGCTCTGAAATTTACAACCTATGTGTCCCTATGAGTCACTTAGAATTCTCTAGCAACAGTTTTCTCATATGTAGAATGTAGGGTTGTAGTTGACCTCTGAGGTCCTTTCCTGTTCCACATCTATGATTTTATGATGTCAGCCAGACCAAAATGAACTGCAATGTATAATTAAAAATTCTGATTCTTGATAGTTCATTGAGTGTGTTTTGCACACAATAGGCACTATAGATGTGGTAATGTAGAAACCAGAGTCCAAGATTAATGACTTAAATTTGAATCCTATTGAGATCTTGGTGGGACTCACAACTTCTTTGTGCTTCCATTTTCTCATTTATAATGAGAGATTAGACTAAATGACCTCTAAAGACACTTTTAATTCTGTAATTCAGTGAAATTAAATGGAATTTAATGAATTTCTGCTATATGTAAGGCACCATTCTAACTGCTATAAGAGACACAAACACAGTTTTCACCTTCAAGGAGTTTGCAATCTTTAAGTTGTCATTATTCAGTCATTTCAGCTGTGTCTGATTCTTCATGACCTCCATTTGAGGTTTGCTTGACAAAGACACTGGAGTGGTTTGTCATTTCCTTCTCCAACTCTTTTTATCGAGGAGAAAACTAAGGCATATTGGTTGAAGTGACTTGCCCAGAGTCACACAGCTAGTAAGTGTCTAAGGCTGAATTTGAACTCAAAATAACGAGTCTTCTTGAGTCCAGGCCTGGCACTCTATCCATTGTGTCTTTTAGTGATCCCACAGTTTTCCATAGGGGAGGCTAAATAGATAGAGAAATATCTGTAAAGTAACATAGTATTTGGTATCCCATGAGAGATACAGACTTAGTGTTACTACACAAATACAGGATGGAAAGGAGGGTTCATTTTCAATTAGTTCTGTTCCCATCTGAACTCTTCAGAGTTCTCTGATTCTAGGGGAAAAGAAAAGGAAAGGAGTTGGAGAATTTTCATGATTTGGGGAGAGGGGAGTAGTGCAGGGGCTAGGGATGTTGATAAATAGAAAGCCCTAACATCAAGGTAGCAACTGTAAGGACAGAGAAGTTTGAGAACTTATTGCCCTAGCTACAGTGAGAAACACAGGTAATTCACAGGAGAAATCAAATCGAGATTGTAGTTTGAGAGAGGAAACCTGGGAGCTGGAGGGGAAGATTACAGAAAAGAATGAGTGATTACACATGAAAGATCTGGAAGGCAACTTGACAACTGAGCTTGAAACAGGTTTTTTTTTGTTTGTTTGTTTGTTTTACTGATAAGAGTCAGAGCCCTCTTTGTGGAGAACAATTATTGAAAAGAAAATAACTCAGTTAAGTTTAGTTGAAATGAGGCAATGCAGAGGAGCCAATTGAATCTATTCCTTTGCTATTGATCGCTTTTAATTGGGGTCACTTTTCAAAAAAAAAATAGGCCATATCATGTAATGGGAAAGATCGCTGTTCTTGAAGTCAAGGAGATCTAGATTCAAATTCTGTCTCTAAAACTTAATAGCTCTGGTAAATCAGCTCAATTCTCTGAAGCTGCTTCCTCATCTTTCAAATGAAGATAATGATACTTATAATACCTACCTCATAGGGTTGCTGTGGTGATCTAAGGAAATAATGCAGGTAGATTCTTTCATAAATCTTAGTCATTTATTGTGAAAATAGTAAAACCACTAATTTGGATGACAGTTAAGTCTGAATCAGTGAATACATATTAGCAGAAAATTAGTTTTGTTCATTTCAAATATATCAAGTGCTCTTCACCTAACAAAGCATTTTCTAGTTGAGGTTCTAAAACAGAGAGATAGATATTCATGCATAATACATACACACATGCGAATATTTTATAATTAGCACATCATTTGTTTAAATCAAAATAGATACTACCAAAATGTGACCTTTCAAGTATGTAACATTCCCCTTATAATATCTATTTAACAGTATAATTGCTCAGAAAATTCTTTGTGCTTAGAGAATAAAACAAACTAGTTTGACCTATATTTTAATTATTACTAATTTTAGATAAATGTGATTCAAATTGTTGATGTTTTATCATCCCCATAGTACAGATGTTTATTTCTCATTTCAAATAGTACTAGCAGAGGAAACAACTGGAATCTTCATGCTAATGAAGCCAAGGATGCTTTCTCTTAGGAGTATTCCCATTTCAGTTTGTAACCTGTGATATGTTTTAAAGAGTCTTAGGGGTGACTCTAGCCTTAGCATCTCATTCTTGCCATGCTTGATTGTTACCAACTCCCAGATACAGGAATGAAGATTGGACAGAAATCCATATTAACCTTTTCCACCATATCCAGATGCATAAGATAATAATCCATAAAGGGGGGCCCATATAAAAACGCTAAAGGTGGAGAGACTTTGGTATTCTAATCCAAATATCTTATTGCATATGACCTTTGACCCAGCACCATTTCTCATCCATTTATTTCCACAGTGGGCTCCAAGTTGTGGTTTCATATGGACTGAATTTTTCCTTTGGTAGTGTTGAGGGTGGATGAGGAGATAAAAGGAGGAAGAAAAGTAAACAGGCTGCTCTCTGTCCCCCTAGTGCATTGGTTCTATGCTAGAGTAGCTCTGGGATAACCTCTATAATACATTGATATCCCCCAAAAGTAATTCCTTTTCTTCTAGATTAGGTACTTAGTGTACAATATGGGTATCAAGTATGAGACCTGATCCCATAAAAATGCTTAAAATACTCAAGACCATTAAATATAGAAACATAAAACAATCATCCATGACACATTATATTCTCCCCCAAAGTAAAGATATCTTTCTGATGCTGCTGAAATAGATATTTATCTCTTATCTCACATTTGCACTGTGTGAGTGTGAGCCACTCACAAGTTCTAGATCTCACAAGCCTTTTAGGGTATGGCTTGGTTTTTCTCAGTTATTTCAGCTGCAGTATCTTTGTGGTGAGAATGCTTCTCTGTTATGGGAATTACCTCCCACTGAATACTTCATAGCTTACTCAGAAACTCTAAAACTTGCAAGGGTTCCACAGTTGGATACCTTCATTTCTCAAGATCACTGATCACTTGACTGTCTTCAGAATAAAAGCAGAGTAGACAATAGTGACTATTGATTCAGCCTCACATAAACAAGCACATGTTCTTACCACCATGCTCTTGTTTGCGCCATTGATGCTGGTGGGTGGGGAATGGGGTTCTTGCTGTTCTCCTCCCCCTTGTTAGGAACTTAAAATAGAGAAAGTTTTGGAATAGTCCCAAAAGAAAACAAGCTTTTTCTCCCAAGTTCCCCTTAGAGCTCATAAATCAGGGCGCTCTTCCTGTCTCCTACGGCCAATCATTTTCAAAAAAAAAAAAAAAAATGCTGGTGACTAGTTGCTACATCATCTCAGCAAAGTATATATATCCTTCAAGGAATCAGGGCAAATGTTCCACAGAAAGAGACTAGAGCAAATGTCAAGCTCATTTGGAGGTGCTTAGAGATACATTCCTGATACATGAACCTAAGAAAATTAAACCCAGAGAACACCTGAGACATCCTGAGCATCCTGAGATATTGCCTTTTAGAGAAATCATGACACTCCTTTCTAATACAGTGTTTTATTTGACCATTGAAAAGATCTTTGTCAATCATCCCTTCAAGGTTGCTACTCAAGGTTGTGAGTAGCAACAGGCAATGTTGGCTCCCTCTATTATGATCATATGAAATCCTAAATTTTAAATATCCTTCTGGGCCACTGGAAAGGGTAGAATTATATAGATTGATTCCATATCACCAAGCATGAGGCAGAACTCCAGACTATCTTTTCTCACTTAGATGTCTCATTCCATACTGTGCTTAAAAAGTATCTTGGACTGGAGAATAGTCCTTGGAAGGCCATTTTTTTTAAACCATAAATGGCCCTCTGCTTACCCCCCTTCGTACTCCCCAGCATGAGACTTAGAAGGCTGATTTTTAAAGCTCTCACACAAACACCTTACTATTCTTGTATTCTTTCTCAGATATCTTTATTCTAACTCTTAGACGATAAGATCCATTGGGCCAGGGATATATTTATGTTTAAGCTTTGCAAATATCTCCCAGTTTCTTGCTGAGAGATCATGCTTTCTATATTAAAAGTTATAATGTAATGGTATCAAATCCAGGGTAGCTTTATGCCCTCTTTGCTTTTCCATTTTATAATACATTCCTTAAAAAGGCTTCTAGAAAGGCAATCAAGTTTTTTCCTGTTTGCATTTCTGAAATTCTTAGGCAGGTATAAATGTCTCATAGTGACAAGATTTTTTTCCCTAAGAATTTCCATTTCTGGTCCAGTATAATCTTCCTTTCCCTAACCTGGTTTTATATCTGTGCCTTGGAAATAGCAATCTTTGATGAAATACTTCTGTGAAATAATGGCTGCAGTCCAGATTAAAGAATACCCAATAAATCAAGAAATAAAGGATAATGTCTAAAATGGTGATGCTGATTAGAGGTAGCCACCCAAGGGCAATGACAAAGTGGCTTCCAAATTTTTACTGGGGAATTGGGAATAAACAAATGACACGTAGAGAATTCTGACCCTTTCAGAAAATGTGTTGACTCCCAGAGTGCCAAGGCTGTGAGGCAGAGACAATAGGGGTTGAGGGAGGGAGTCAATTGTGGGGAAGGAGTGGGAGAGCTCTATGGGTCTCATGCTACTTTTGTCTTTTGTCATCCTCTTGTTCTGTTTGCTTCTTAAATGTCTCTGACTACCTATCTTTTTTTTTCTCTACTCTTTTCTGGGCTGCTCTCTAATTGGATCCACCATAGGAACGCTTTGGGGTAAATATTTTCTGTGATTTTCCTTGGGGTAGAAACATGGAAAAGTGATGAGGGGGCAAGAAAAGATAGGGTTGGGTGGGATTTAGAGATAGCATATTGAAAAAAAGTTGCTGAATTGGTACAATTGAATTTCTCTCTAATTTCTTATTTTCTGTTACCCTTACCACTGAAATCTCATAGAATATTTCTTCTATACCAAAAGGTTAAAAGTTATAAAAAATTCAATTCAATATTTATTAGGCACCTACTATGTACAGGCTTGATACTAGACATTGAAGTACAGACAAAATTTAGATATAAGAAATATCATTACCTTTATGGAGCTTATAATTTAACAGGGGACAATGGTGGTTAAGACAAATAAAAATAAATATAAAACAAAGTATTACAAATTATGTGTATTAGAAAGGTACAGAACAAAAAACACCATGGGATTTAAGTAGGAAAGATATTACCAGTGGAGGGGGGCGGGACTCAGAGAAGGTTCATATAGGAGGTGACATTTTAGGTTTTTTCCATTGTGAGTAATAATAATGTACTGACGTAAAATTTGGTTTTTCACCAAATTAACTTTGCACTAGAGATTGATCTAATATATCTCTAAGAGGAGATGATTGGAAACAAAAGACTGGGCAGTATCTGGGAATTTGAATTTTAAAAATTCAAGTCCATCTTTGATTTTTTTGAACAGTCTCTTAGTTTCTTCCTCAATGGCCCCATTTTTGTTGGTGGCCATGGTTTGGTTTAATATATAAAACTTTTTCAAAGACAGAATAATTTTGGAAATGTATAGACAACATGGAATACAAAATGTGTGAATGGGGGCAGCTATTTGGCAGTGAATAGGTCACTGGCCCTCAAGTCAGGAGGATCTGAATTCAAATGTGGCCTAATACTTTCTACCTGTGTGACTATGGGCAAGTCACATAACCCCAATTGCCTCAGTCAAAAAATAAATTAATTAAATGTGTGAATGTGTGTTGTGTGTATGTATGTGTGTGTGTTAAAAGTATGGAGTGGGCTCTGGGTGATTTTCTTTTCAGTGCTACCAATGAACAAGCATTTATTAAGCACATACTTTGTGCCAAACACTATGCCAAGCACTAGGAATATAAAAAAAGAGCAAAAACATGTTTCCTGCCCTCAAAAAGCTTATCACTGGATTTCATTGAATAGGATCTATAAGAGTAATAGGTGAAACAGTGATTATAACCTTTGAGCAAGTCTAAAAGTTGAATTACCAGGTAAAATTATTATACCTGGTAATTCAACTTTTATTATTATCTCATATTTAATTTAACTTGCTTTCTACTTAAAATTTTGTATTTGAATTTTAATCCTATTTTTAATCTTTTACTTTATTTTATATTTCAGTTAAGCATTTATTTTCTCCCTCCCCCAATTTTGAAGAAAAGAAAAAGTGAAAAAGAAAATGCTTTTAACAAATACATGTAATCAAACAAAACAAATTCCCACATGATATGATGAAATGTATGGGTCAGAGAAATATGGAAAGACTTGTATAAATTGATGGAGAATGATATGAACAGAACTGGGAGAAAAAATATTCAACAGCAATATCATAAAGACTGTATTTCACTCTATTATCATTTCTACTTGTTTTGGTCTAAGGAGAGAAGAGAAGAGAGAAATGAAGCTTGTTGTATTTCCAATGGTTGCTTGGGATCCTGGAGCAACTGTCTTCCCTCTTTTTGGATCTCTAATAAATTATAGTACCAAATAAAATGTAGTACCGAAGATGGTAGAATCTTGAATTTCATTCATTAGTTCATTTACTGGGCTCCACAGATAAGTAATTTCTTATTGGTGGCCCTAGCCAGGCAGTTGACTGTGATTTCTTTTTGAGCCAACCTGATGAAAATAGATTACTGAATCATGCCATTCTATGCCCAAGGAAAACAGGTGTTTTCAGTTTCCATAGAGTTGTACTTTTATGTTATTTTATTTTTTAATATTTCACTTGTATAGTTATTTGAAGAGAATGCAATTCTTACTTGTCTCTTCTAGAAAATAAATGGGAAGAAAGAAAGAGTTTGCTTTATTGGTTTTATACTTATTAAAAGGAATGGTAATACATTTCCTGAAGTAGAAGCAAAATAATTTCCCTGGAGCTGGATATGCAAAAGTATTAGTTGTAGGTTAAAGATAAAGTTGAATAGAATAGTACATTTATACAAATCCAACTATTGATGGTAAAAAGCAGTGTCTAGACTGAGAGCTGTCCCTGTAGGAAGACTTAGCTCTACAGATTTAATTGGTGGTTTGATCCAGAGGCCTGCTGGCAAGTCTGCATGAGGTGCTAACTCTGGAACATATGACCTGGTAGAGGGAGAGTGTCAGCTCCCCTGTTGTTCCCTCCTCACCTCTTTCTTTCCCACCTTAATGAGCCTTACAGTGATGATAAACCTTTAGCTGAAAAGGCTAAGTCCTTTGGCGAGATCAATACTATACTCTGCTCTCAGTCAAAGATTCCCATTTTTTCTTCACATTTATCTTTCATATTGTGATAATACCTATTGGTTTATTCTAATAAGAGTAGTTCCTGGGATAATGGGCAGAATCAGTCTAGGTTTTTAAAATGAGGTAACTTTATCTTATTGGAGTGTGTGTGCCTATGAGTGTCTTTATGTAGATATTCATTTTTATGAAAATGGAGTGGATAACATTGTTTCCAAGGTCTTCTCTGTCATATCTGAAGACTCTCATAAAGGGATATACTATTAGCACATCTCTGGCCCTATATCCTTTTCTCTCTTACTCTTGCATGTTCACGGAGACAATAATTTTCAGCTTCTTTTCCTTTCATATGCTAATGTCTGTGTTATGGATACTTTTGCCACAGAACCAACAAAGGCCGGGATATCAAAACCATTAAGTCTCTGCGTGTGCTCCGAGTTCTGAGGCCATTGAAAACCATCAAACGCTTACCCAAGCTGAAGGTATTATTTTCCCATGTTTCTTGTCCCAATATACCCCATAACCACCTTATTCCTTTCTTTCTTTTCTTTTTTTCTTGACTTTATTTCTTGAGTCACTGACCTGCTTCTGTGTATCCTTTATTAGGTAGGTATCTTTTTCATGTGATATCCTAAGTCCTTTTACTCTACCAAAGATGAACCATGATCTAAGAAATCTAGGAAGAGGTCTTTTACCTCCCAATTCTGATCTAAGATGGCATTTTTATGCCGTATAAAATCATTTGTTTTACTTCGGTATGTGAATAGTATGCATAGATTTGATGGACATACTGCTAGTGAGTATTGTGCAACTGGTAAGCTCATAAACTGGTCTGTTATAAAAAGGGAATAGGGAATGTCTGGAGTTTTTTGCAGTTACCTACCAGAAGACAGATGTACACTGGGCTAGATAAGGTATGATATTTCTCTTTTTTTCTTATCCTCCTGTCCCAATACATAATCAGGCTCTTCTGACAACGTGAGGTGGGGCTTTATCTGAACTTTTCAGAGGCTATTGAGTGATCAATCAGATTAAACTTGACAAGCTTGTACTTTTACTAATCCCTATTGCAGCCAGGGGGTTGCTATCAGTATTAATGAAGATGAAGGCATAATCAGAGGAACAATATTCAAGTCATGTTTTCTACTAAATACAGGTTCTAAGATAGCACCTAGAAATTGATTCTATTCCTTACTTATTGTAAGAGGCAGTGACTTTTAGTGGAAAGGACTATTGAATAGTTCACAGAAGCCCTTCTGCTTCCAACCACAGAATAAGATGGTGAGCGTGAGGGTGAAGAATGGTGTCTAAGTTTTAAAAGGACAAGAAATTATGTATATGTGTGTGTGTGGTTTTAGAAATTGAGTGTTAACAGGACCTGTATTCTTCTTAGAATCAATGTTAATATGTGAGATTGATTCATGCTCTAAGTACTTTTTATTCAAAAAAAAGAGAGAAGATATTTCAGAATTGGAGAAGAGATTCTGAGATTCTAAATGTGAAAAGTCTGGGGAACAATTGAGCAACAACGGAACTGACATATGACAGAGAAGGGAGATTTTGAAAAGAGTTATTGGCGCTATGGTCAGAAGGTTATATGATGGAAAGAAGGTTGACTCTTCCTTACTATATCTACCTGAGAAAATACTATCAGATTTAGTGATTAAGAGATCATTTGGAACCTGTCTGAGGAGTTTCAGGTGATGGTGAGAAGTTAGAGAATAAGGAATTAAGAAATAAATGAGAGGTGAGAAAGTAGATACAATGAATGTAGGTTGTCTATGAAAGGAAGGAGGAATATTGGACTGATAAGATCAGGAGAGAGGGGATAAAAAAAAGAGGAAGAGATAGAAAGGCATAAGATATAAGTCACAAGTAGAGGGGATGGCACTAGCAAGAAGGACCACCTTCTCCTTGGAGGAAGGAAAACAAGGACAAATTGAAGGAATTTGAAATATGAAATTAGAGAACAGAGTGAGCTTGCAGCAAATTCTGTCTTTCTGTCTGTCTGTCTCTTTCTCTGCCTCTCTCTCTATCCAATAAAATTTGAAGTGATCTTCTTTAGAGAGGGATAAGGGCAGAAGTAGTGTGGATAGCTCAGGAAGTCACCTTTTATCTTGTTCTGGCATCTAAGCCATCAAACTAGATTAGAGCAGCTCCTCTTTCTGCAAAGGTATAATCTTATAGTATAATGTAAGTGGCTGTCACTCACATTCCCCACAGTGTTGAGCTAATTAATCTAGTAGCGCTTTACCCAGAACATTGGAGAGACAACTGCACAGGATTCATGTTACCTCAGGGCTGGCCTCACCAGGGCTCAAAACCTAAAAACCTAGAAAAGAACCTAAAAATGGCATGAAATGCAATGAATTCCCCTGTAACACTATACGATTTATGGAAAGAGCACTGGAACAGAAATCTCTAGAGGGAAGTATCTAGTTACGGTTTCTCCCCATTCACTAGGGAATTGCAAGTTTTGTTTGCATAATCTGTTTATTTTATCTTCCCCAAATGAGTTAGAAATGCTGCCTGCCCATGGATCCACTGGAGCTGATTTTCAGCCTTAACCAAAGTACAGTAAGCACAATAGAAAGAGAATGTCTCCAGTGAGTTTCAAGAATCTTTGACATACTATGGACTACGTCCTTTGAGCAGGTTAAGAAAAAGTACTAAATAATATTAATAATACTAAATAATATTCAGCTTAGTATTGATGACACTCAGACTCTCAGGAAAACAACTAAAGTGGAAGCCAATTTCTGTGTATAAATCTAAAGATTGTCATTATTACATTTGTGAGCCTGTAGTAGTTTCTTGCTCTCAATTTCTTCATTTGTCAAATGAAAGGATTGAATTGTATTTTCTCTAAATGAATGATCTTCAGGTCTAACATTTTTAATCAATGAGTGTTCATCTCAGGCCAGAGTTTCCCACCTATGTATGTAAAGAATTGAAGTAGAACAATTAAGCATTTTTTAAGAACTTATTTTCTGTATCTCTTAAGCACTATGGTTGACACTGGAGATACAAAAGACAAAAATGAAACAATATAGCTTACATCAGATCAAGAAAACAATATGTAGACTTAGAAGTATAAATAAAATATACTTATAGTAAATCCAAAGTTATTTCTGGTAAGGCATGAGGAATAGAATGCAGGACTTGGAGCTAAGAGTTCAAATCCTGTTTCATATACTTGCTGTTTCACTCATGTCCAATGCTTTGTGATCCCATTTGAGATTTTCTAGGCAAAAATACTAGAGTGGTTTGACATTTCCTTCTCTAGCTCACTTTACAGATAAGAAACAGAGGCAAATAGGGTTAAGCGACTTGGCCAGGGTCACAAAGCTAGTAAGTATGAGGCCTGATTTGAATTCATGAAGAAGGTTTTCTGCTTTTTGACACTCTATCCATTGTGTTACTTAGCTGCCTCATATATTTATTAGCTATGTAATTTTAGGCAAATAACTTAACCTCTCTCAACCTCAGTTAATTCATTTGTAAAGAGGGGTAATAAAAGCACCTGCCTCAAAAATTATGAGTATTGAATGATTTAATGTTCAAAAAAGCATTTTATAAACTTTAAAATACTGTATAAATATTAGTTATTATTATTGAGCATAGGAAAGTCCTGGACATATTTGTAAGCAGCAGGGAAGGAAACAGAAAATAAATGTTGATAAGAAAAAAATGGAGAGAAAAGGATTATGGTAATCATCTGTGAGAAGAAAACAATCTTTCAACTTTAACATTCTACATGTGATAGATATTCATATTTACAAGCCTGGACCTCATTTTCCCTATCTGTAAAACTAGAGGATTGGCCTAGATGATTTTTAAGGTTTTTCTCAGTTCTATCCTTCTACAATTAGATTTCTGTGCTTCTTCCCAAAGCTGAATTCCCCACAAAGAGAATTTAGAAGAGAATTCATAAAGGAACATGCTTGGATGGAAAAATTTTGAATTCCTTGGCTCTCCTATACACCTCTTGATCTTTTTTGCTTTGGTCTGTCTTACATAGAAGAGAATCTGTCTCCTTTCTCTAATGAGGAGTCTTTTCATTTTTGTCCAGCAAAGGCATCTTTTGTCCCTGTGGTGTCCTTTGATTAGGAAAAAGGGTTCTCTTCATTCAGTCACTCTGGGTTATAGATACGTGATGAGGGCTTTATTTTATCTTTTGAGTGATGGTAGGGAATCTAAAAACTGAAAATGAAAGTTTACAGGCTTTGCCATGCATATTAACTCCTGTAGCTACTGATGGTTTATATGAAAAAAAAAGTCTGAAAAAAAATCTGAATTCTCCAGTACCTCCCAAATTCACTGGCTGATGTTTGCTTCTTTCCATAGGCTGTCTTTGACTGTGTAGTGACCTCCCTGAAGAATGTATTCAACATACTCATTGTCTACAAGCTCTTCATGTTCATCTTTGCCGTCATTGCAGTTCAACTCTTCAAGGGAAAATTCTTTTATTGCACAGATAGCTCCAAAGACACAGAAAAGGAATGCATGTAGGTGCTGCAGATGAGTATGAAATCCTAGCTTCTTTCTGAGAAAATATGTCCTATTGAGTCCCAGGATGGTAGAATCAGTGCCTGAAAGATTTAGCTGGGGATATCTTTAGAATATCTCATCCTTGGTTATGAATTACCTTCTTTTCAAATTTCAAGAGTCACTTGTATGTGTAACTCTCACACAGTAGGACCTCAAAGTCACCCAGCTATACATAGAATTATCTAACAAAATATGAATCACATTCTCTTTGTCCTTCTCAGGTGCAATGTTAAGGCAGAAACAAAAAGACAAGATAAGTCCCTTTTGAAGAAAAATCAATACTTTTTTTTTAATCGATGGATACCTCATTCAGCACAAAAATAAATTCTTTCCACTAGAAAAGGGAATAGTCTTTCCTGGGATATATGTAGGGAGAACTGTTTCCTTCTCTTTCATGCTAAATCCAAGGTTGCATTCTCTTCCTCTCTACTCCTTGTAGATTTCCTAGGAATTCTCAGTTGCTGCTTCTAACAATAGAGTAATCTTACCTTAAAATGATCATTCTGATTCATCATTCAGAAGTCATTTCCATCAATCCATGATATTAGGCTGTTTTTATGTAAAGTCTTCTACTTTAAATTGTCTGGAAATAAGGAAGGACATCATCCCCTTTCGGAAGGGAAAATTGAAGTGTACTAATTATCCTATAAATGTATTAATTAATTGACTTGAGGGTGGTTATTAGCTCAATTAAATCCAGTTCAACTCACCAAGTATTAAGCCCTCCTCCATGTGCCAACCATTGGGTGTATAAAGATAAAAATGAAAATATTCTCTCCATCAAGCAGCTTATATTCTAATAGGAGAAAATTTCTGTGCACAAATAAATAAATACAAAACATTTCCAGAATAAAAAGAAAGTAATTTGGAAGGAAGTTTTAACAATTGAGGGGACCAATAAATACTTCATATAGGGGGTAACCCTGGAGATGAGGTTGCCTAAAATGAAGTTTGGGATTCCAAGGGAAGAATGTGAGAAGAGAGAACACTCTAAACATTGTTTCATCCTTTTCTAGAACCAGATATTATGCCAAATAGCTAAATGTGTTTGATTTTTTGAATCTGCCTATTCTCTTCCTTCTTTCATATTTTTCCCTCCTCCAATCTCTAAAATATCCCTCCATGTGCCTGTGGTTTTTCTCTTTTCCAGCTGCCTCAATTTCTATTACTAGGGGAAAAGAATAAGTGACAATATAAGTCACAAATGTAAAGTCATTCTCTAAATCCACCATTACTGTTCCTTCCCCCTAGCATCAGCATATCATTACCCAGCAGAACAGCAAATATTTCCTCTTTACATTATAAACTATGGTGAAGAGATCTTTTTTTTTTTTTTTCTGCTTTTGCAGAGGCAACTATGTGGATCATGAAAAAAACAAGATGGAGGTAAAGGGTCGGGAATGGAAACGTCATGAATTCCACTATGACAACATCATTTGGGCCCTCTTGACCCTTTTTACTGTGTCTACAGGGGAAGGCTGGCCACAGTAAGTACTGGAGCCTTCCTTTCTGTTAATGAACCCAAAGTGAGACTTCATGATTGCTTTGAAAAAGTTATTCAAGTTGAACAGAATTGATTCTGCCATTATTCAAGGGGAAGTAAGTGGTTCTTATTGAGCAGGTGAACAGAAACATGGTCACAGAATCTTTTTAGGCAAAAATTGAAAGGGTAATAAGGCAAGAAAAGTATTTGAGAAAAGAGGCTCTAGCCAATTAGTATAGAGTTCAAGAAGCACTTGTAGAATAAAGCACTTCAATTTTTTTCACTTAATAGTATTATATTTTCCCCCAGTTACATGTAAAGATAGTTTAGGGCATTCACTTTGGAAAGCATTTGAGTTCCAAATTTTTTCCCCTTCTTTTCTTCCCTCTCCCTCCCCAAGGTAGCAATCTTATATAGATTATACATGTATAATCATTTTGAACACATTTCCCTATTAGTCATGTTGTGAAAGAAAAATCAAGACAAAAGGAAAAAACACAAGAAAGTAAAAACAAACAAAAGAGCAGCGAAAATAATATGCTTTAATTTGCATTCAGTCTCCATAGTTCTCTCTCTCTGAATATGGATGACACTTTCCATCCCAAGTCAATTGGAATTGTATTGCTGGGAAGAACTAAATTCATCATAATTGATTATCACACAATTAAGCAAAAAAAAAAAACTTTTGAATACTACACACACACACACACACACACACACACACATTTCTGGAGGACAAAGACTTTTGAACCCACCAGGAGTTCCTCAAACAACTTCACTTTCTGGACAGGAGTTCTATTTGGTAGCTTCAGAAGTGCCATAACTTATTCTGCCATTTCCTAATTGATGGGCACTCCCTCAATTTCCAATGCTTAGCTATCACAAAAAGAGCTACTCCAAACATTTTTGCACATGTAGGTCCTTTTCCTTTCTCCTCCTCCTCCTCCTCTTCTTTCTCCTCTTTCTCTTCCTCCTCCTTCTCCTCTTTTTCTTCTTCCTCCTCCTCCTCCTCTTCTTCCTCCTTTTTCTCTTCCTCCTCCTCTTTCTCTTCCTCCTCCTCCTCTTCCTCCTCCTCCTCCTCCTCCTCCTCCTCCTCTTCCTCCTCCTCCTCCTCTTCCCTTTCCTCCTCCTTCTTCTTTTTAATAATCTCTTTGTGATACTGATTCATGTCTATAGTAATGCTGCTCCTTTATTCCCAGTCTTGAAGTCACTTTGGGAATAAAGGAATGCCCATCAACGGGAAATGGCAGAATAAATTGTGGTATATGAATGTAATGGAATGTTATTGTTTTATAATAAATGATGAGCAGTCTGATTTCAGAAAAGCCTAGAAAGAATTACATGAGCTGATGCTGAGTGAAGTGAACAGAACCAGGAAAACATTGTACAATAATTGTACAACAGCAAGATTTTGTGATGATCAACTATAATAGACTTAGCTCCTCTCAGCATTTCAGTGATACAAGTCAATTTCAAAAATCTTTGAATGGAAAATGTCAAACATATCCAGAGAAAGACTGAATGCAGGTCAAGGCATGCTATTTTCACTTTTTTTGTTTTCTTTCTCATGGTTTTTCCCTTTTGTTCTGATTTTTCTTCCCCAACTTGATCCATAAAGAAATACATTAAAAATGAATGCACATATATAACCTAAAAAAATTAATAAATAAAATAAAATAACAGTGAACAAAAAAATTATAAACCTAGAGAAATTGTCTCTCATCTTGACTCTTATGAGTAAGACCTGTTTCCTTACTTCCAGTTAACAACATCTGTTGCTGACCATGTAGATATCCCCAAGCTACTCCTGTTTGCCTGGTGATAGCAAACCCAACTCATTTACAAGGAAGTAACTGAAATCTTGAAGCCTGCATTTGCAAACTTAAACTATAGAAATAAACAACACTATTATACTCTTAGAGTTCAATACAAAATGAAATAGTTTGCCTTTTGTATTGAATCAGGATGGTTATAGACATCAGAAACTGCTACAATATGTCTTCATTCAGAAAGAAAAGTATAGCAAAGAAAATAGACTCATAAAACATAGAGCCCAGTCACATGTCAAAGTTTTTATCATTAAACTCATGATATGGGGTCATGCGAAGAGTGGTACATTAAAAAAAAAAATCTAGTTTCAGATTCCAGCACCATCATTTACTAACCATTAATTAACACAGCATTGTTTCACCCTTTTCTAAGACTGGATCTTTTGTCAAATAGTTAAATGTGTTCTATTTCTTAGGTCTGCCCCATTCTCCTACTTCCTTCTTTCATATTTTAAGAGGATAAGGGCTACATTAGTTCCTTATATCACAAATGGGGATGGTAACAACAGCAAAGGGCTGTTGTGAGGAAAATGTTTTGTAAGCTTTAAAAAATTAAAGAAATGTTTATTTTTATCTTTTCTTTCTCTATTCCCTGTGCCCCCTAGAGTTTTGCAGCATTCTGTGGATGTGACTGAGGAAGACCGGGGCCCAAGCCGCAGCAATCGCATGGAAATGTCAATTTTTTATGTGGTTTACTTTGTGGTCTTCCCCTTCTTCTTTGTCAATATCTTTGTTGCCCTCATCATCATTACCTTCCAAGAGCAAGGGGACAAGATGATGGAAGAGTGTAGCTTGGAAAAAAATGAGGTAACATAAGTCTGGTGGTTAGAAAACTCTGGAAAGAATTTGTTAGCCAAAAATATTCAGGCAAAAAATTGAATCATCTGCCCATGATCTCATGATAGAGTAGAGTAAATAACAGTAGACACAATTCATATTTTATAAGATTTTAAGCTATTCAAAAATAGTAGATAGTTCAGAAAATTATACTATTCTTATTAATAGTTCATGTTATTTAATGCTTTAAGGCAAAGAGCTTTACATACATCATATGCTTTGATCCTTCTAATAACCCTGTGGTGATAGGTATAATTATAGTCTCCATGTTACAGATGGAAAAAAAAAACCCGAGTTTGAGACATGTTACTCATACAAGATCATATAACTAGCTTGTGTTAGTTCCAGGAATTATTCACTACCTAAGCACCTCACATGATGTATCATATGAAAGTTCAGGCTTCCTTTCTGTAGCTCTAATTGATCTCTTACTAATTTTGTCTTAGTCTTAGTCATTTCCACAAATACATTATAATTGTCCTCATCACAGTGGCCTCAGCTTCAGGAAAACAAAGCTAAGGAGCCTGGTTTAGGGGCTTTGAGCTTATACTAATTGACTTGGGTTTTTTTTTCCAGAGGGCATGCATTGACTTTGCCATCAGTGCCAAACCACTCACCCGCTACATGCCCCAGAACCGTCATACCTTTCAGTACCGTGTTTGGCATTTTGTGGTATCCCCATCCTTCGAATACACCATCATGGCCATGATTGCCTTGAACACTGTGGTGCTGATGATGAAGGTGAGAGAACTACAGGACCCAGAGGCACTGAAGTTTCTGGGGATTAGACTTTTAAGTCACACAACTATTTTATATTAGCCTAGATGTTGGAAAAATATGCTTCCTTAGTGCTATGTTGTTGTCCACTAACTAGTTTGCTACAATGGGATTCCTCCTATATCTGGTCCAGTGGTCAACCTCTGGGTCTCTTGGAATCTACTCAGCCAAACTTCAAGGGAAAAGGTGACAGTATAATAATAGACACAAGCCTATCAGGAAGATGGGAAGAAGAACAAGTAACATACAAAGTATACAGTCTCTGAAATTTAAGGAGTGGCTTAGGAATGGAAAAGAAGCAATTCCCATTTAATATGATATGTCTCATTATACAAAAACTGCAATTTCATCTCTGGAGAATGTCATATTTAATATTCAAATTACAATTCTAAGTTCCCATCTTGTATACTTAATTTCATTTTGAATAAACCATAGACAACCAGTACTTTTGGCAATTCCTGAGACTGCATAGAACATAATATCAGTCTATACTTATGATATAGAGCATTCAGCCAGTGAACAAACATTTATTAAATAAATATCTCCTATGTGCCAAGAAAGGTAAAAGAACGTTCCTGTCCTTAAGGAGCTTATAATCTAATAGGAGAGACAATATGTAAACAACTACATATAAATAAGACTTTATATAACATAAATAGCAGATAATCAAGAGAAAGAAAGTATTAACTTTAAATGGGGATTAGAAAAGACTTTCAGTACAAGGAAAATCAGGGAAGACTTGAAGGAAATCAGGGAAGCCAGCAGGCAGAGAGGAGGTAGGAGAGAATTCCACTGTCGTCAATGAAAAATGACCAGAATAGGAGATAGAGTATCACATGAGAAGCATTTATTCTTTGATAGAGATTAAAAGGTTTCATCATGGAGATGAGACATAGCCAGTCTTGATTGACAGGTAGTATTCTTCTCTCCATATTGTCTTGACTCTCTCCCCCTATTTCTCTCTTCTTGTGTGTATGTGTATGTCTTTCTAACAGTACTACTCTGCTCCCTGTACCTATGAACTGGCACTGAAGTATTTGAATATAGCTTTTACCATCGTGTTCTCCCTGGAATGCATCCTCAAGATTATTGCTTTCGGCTTCTTGGTATGTCTGGGGGATTTTGTTCCCAGAATTAAAGCTGTCCTTTTAGTGTCCTCTAGTGCATTACTGACATTTGATTTTGGTATTAGTGCTTTTTCAGAGATACACATTTGTACATCTAATCATAAACTGGTTTTATTGTTCTAAAAACTGTTAGGATCGAGGCAAAAGATCATTTGGATATGAGAGTAAAAAGTCTAGTTCTTTGTCTCTTCAAAAACCAGCTATCTTTCCAGCCCATGCTAATTATTTTCTGAAAGCAAAAGAATAATGACCATTGCTTTTATCTTAAACAGTGGCTTATATGGAAGAGGAATCAGAGAGAAATGGGAATTAAGTGAACAGAATTTAGACCTCCTGTCTATGCATTGAATCGAAGATTGCACTTTCAAATCAGAGTTTTCCAACTAAATGAGAAATGTGAATTTTACTGTATTTTTGTTCAGAAAGTCCTCAAATGATAACTTTTAAGAGTAGATAAATAAAATTACAATGTTTAAAAGTTAAAAATAATCTCAAAAGTGATCTAATTCAATCTTCTTATTTCATATGTAAAACAATTAAGGGCTATTATGGTTTTAAATTGACCCCAAAGTCACATGAAAACAAATCTAGTTCCCATGGAATTTGTGTGGTGCTTTTCATGGGTAGGATGGGGGAAGGTGAGAAGATTGCATGTTTTCGTCCAACTTCTGTTTTTTATATCTTGTCAATTGTGAATTATATTTTTGAAAATACCTTCTTCTGGAATTCATATACTCTCCAAAACATCAGAAAGATCTAGACATTTGCCTGAGGGTGCTCTAAGCACTATGGAACAGAATTCCTTCTCCCTCTCACTGGCAAAAGGACTTGCAGTAGGTACGCTAGAACTAGCATGTTGGGAGATTATTCGGATGTAGACAAGCCCACTTGGCAGCCGTTTCACACTTATTTGGGGGTGTGAACTACAATTTTAAATTATATGTGTATGCCTTTCCCTGTAAGAAGAAAAATATTATTCGTTATTTGAATACGTGTTTGGCTGTTAGTAGCTCCAACTTGGCTTCAGACTATGTTTTGGTAATTGTTCCACAGAATGATTGTCATGCTTTCCTTTGGTTTCCCAAATGGTCTTTTGTTTAAAAAATCATTAATTTGATAATTTGGGGTGGGGAATTGAGTGTTGCCCATGCAGCTGGTTGTGATGTTGTTCATTGGATTCCCTTAGAATGCTGTGAGTGTTTTGAGACTGGGAAAATGTAAAAAGGGATTGGGAGAACCTAAAAACAAATACTTGTTTATAGTGCAAACTAACCCTGCTGAGCTAAAAGAGATAGAGGACCTAAGATGGTCCTGACATTGTCTTTGTTTTAAGCCCCTAATTACTGACTGAATTATGTTAGACATTCACTTATAGGCCTTGATCCCACCCTGAGCCTGCCTTTTTTTCCCAGCACTGCCCCCCCATACCCTAAGGCTCTTATTCAAGATCAAGAAGAATGTCCACATTTGTGAATTTCACAAAATGGAATTTTAGTGATCATTATTATTAGCATAGTCACCAATCTATGTTTCCTGATCACTGAGGTATGATGAGGAACTGAATTCACATCCCAGACCTGTTGCTTTTTACCTATTTGACCTTGAGCCCACCTCTCCATTACCCTAGACCTGTTTCCTTACCTTAAATATAGATCTGTCTTCCTCATCTTATCCCAAATGGGAACATTTGGGCCAAGGTAAAGGTTATATGAACCATCCCAAGACTGAATACTTCACTGGTTCCTCATGAACTCTAGAATAAAATATAAGCTGCTCAGTTTTACACTGTAATTTCACATCATTCTCTTTCATTCATTATATCCCAGCCAAAACAGCCTACTTATTACATGTAGCCTAAACACAGCCTTCTCCTCCTTACCTTCTGTGCCTTAGTACAGACTGTCTTCTACACCTGCAAAGCTTTTCTTCCTTACCTCTGCTTCTTGGAGTCTGTAGCTCTTTTCAAGCCTGAGCTCTTATCTGATGCTTCTTGATCAATTATTTGATAAGTATTTATTAAATGCTTACTCTATGTCAGACACTGATGACCCAAAGATATCAGACCCAAAGAAAAGAGACCCTTCATCATCAAGGAGCTCACATTCTATCATAAAAGAAAACATGTACATAAATAAATATATATGAAAATTTGCAAAAATAAAGACAGTGTAGATTGATAGAGGGGGAGGAGGCTAGGTATTAGGAATGAAGTTGGAATAGAGTCTGGGAGAGTATCAAGAAAGGCTTCATGTCAAAAGTAGATTGTGAGGAGAATTTGTAAGGAAACATAAGAGCCAGAGATGAAATAGAAATGTCCTCCAGGCATGGGGCATAATCAATACAAAGAACTAGAGATAGAAGATAGTATGTCATCTTGTGGCAGAGTGTGGGAAGGAGAGTATTGTATAATAAGATTGGAAAGGTGGGTTGGGTCAAAGTTGTGAAGAACTTTAACAGACAAACAGCAGCTTGTGTGACATTCTAGAGTCAATAAGGAGCCAATACAAATGATTATATAAGTGAGTGAATGACATAGGTCAGATTTGTACTTCGGGAAAATCATTATGGCACCCATCGGGAAGAACAATTGCAAAAGGGAGATGCTATAGACACAAAGTTAGAAGATTCTTCTAAGTGTCAGAGGCAGTATTCTAACCTATATCTTTTGCCTCTGGAGGCAGTACTTTTTCCACTGTGCCAAGCTGCCTCCCATGGGACACATCCTACCCTTTTCTATGATAGCTAATCCCAAGAAGAATTATCAAAGACAACCCCACCTAACACTCCGCCCCTCCATCCTTCTGCTGCCATACTGTTCCTAATTTCCCACCTTCTCCCCCAAGTTTTAGCTTGGAGGCAATTACAACTGCCATCTAGGTATCCATAGCAGCTGTTCAGGCTCTACTGGGGAAATTTCCCACCATGTGTTGAGTTTGAGATATATAAAGGGTATATAGTTTGAGATATCCAGCAGGTATTTAGAGATATACTAGTGGACCTCAGAAAAGAGCCTGTTTACATATACAAATTTGGAAGTTATCTGATAATTAAACCCATGGGCTCTGATGAAATCAACAAATAACAAAATATAGAGAGAAAAGATAAGAGGACTGAGAAAATGACCCAGTTAGTGGGTGTGATATGAATCCTGCAGAGAAAAACAAAGAGAAATGTCATCTAGAGAAAGAAGAGTGTCAAAAAATCCAGAAAGGAAAGGAAATATGATTGAGGATGTTCAATCATACAGAAAGATGAAAAAGAATGAGGGTGAAAGATCTGGTGACTGGCAAGTTAGTCTTTCTTAGGTATTTGCTATGTGCTAGGCACTGAGTGAGCTATTTCAATTTAGTCATGATGCCAGAAACCAGATTATATGGGGTCAAAAGTGAATGAGAGAAAAAGAAATGAAAGTAATATAGGCAGATAGCAAGTTGCAGAATGAGCTATCTATTTTGGACATGTACAAAATGAGAATTTGTTTTGTTTGACTATGCATATTTATGGCAATGTTTATTGAGGATTTTAAGGAAAAGAGAAAAATTTTTATCAACCAAAAGAAATAAGGAAAACTGGAATTTGGTTGAGAAAGTGAGGAGAAATAATGGATGGTAGTAGTTTGAGGGGGTTGTAATATCTATTGCGTAAAAAACTCACCAGGATTTCATTTTCTAGTATTAGGGCATAATTTTTTTCAGCATCAAATTCACCTACTTTGATAGCTGCATTTTGGTAGCTACACTGATCAAACTAACAGAATAATTATTTATTATCAAACAATGATTATTTATAAGCCTGCCTCATCATCTAGAGCATATGAAGGAATTAATGTTTTTTGGTGAAATGACTGGATATACTAATTTACTCCAATTTATAGTCACTGTGTAAGTAATCTATGTATATACTTTTATACATTTGCTTTTTTAAAAAAATGAAAAATAATTGCATTTTAAAAGAAACTCCTTCTATGGAGGGAACATATTGAATAGATATGATTTTGTTCCCTAAGATGATGTACTTGTATCACCCATAAAAAGTCTTATTTGTATATTTTTTAAAAATTGAAAACAGAATCTTCTAACCTATTTAAAAGATTGTTGGTGGCATTTTAACCCATTTATTTAAAAAGTAGAAATGTAATATTTTCTGACTACTTTGCAAGAACAACTGTTTGATATAAGGAAAGAAGAAATTTACTACTTGAATTTCAACCAAAACCTTTATATAATAGATAGATGGGATTGAAAAAGAATATAATGAATTAATAAGAGGAACTAATGATAAACTTCTATTTGACTGATTTTTCTGATATATCTATTTTACCAATTATAGCCATTAAAACTAGACATTAAAAAAAATAAATTGAGCAGCATGCCAAATGTATGCTATATCACAATGTTATGGTAAGATTTAAAATGTACATATGAACCATTAACATGGCTAAGATGGAAAAATATTTTACATGACTTCACTTTATAATGGATATCATATTGCTTGCTTTCTCAGTGGGTGGGAGAAGAGCTTGAAAGAAGGAAAGAATTTGAAACTGAAAATATATTTTAAAATAAAAAAAAGTATAGCATATTTAATTGCATTATTTTCATTAGGACTGTCATTAATATTTCTAGAAACAGCAAATAGAGTTTTGTATTTTTAATAAACAAAAAATCACTTAAAGTTTTTTTATTTTATTACTGCTTATCTCTAACATTTTATAATGTTTTATAAATTTTTTAAATTTTATAATGTAAAGTATATATTAGTATAATAGTATTTAGATAAGATTTATAAAAAGATACAAAATATAGTAGCATTCTTAATAGTTTTTAATTGATAAGTATATAAATCAAACACTATTTGGAGGCCATTTGACTACAAGAGTTATATAGATAGATTTCAGGTTGCTCATGAACTTCAGATGGAGGAAAATTATATTTTTATTTTTAATAACCTTTGGTTTTCTTTATTATCCTATGTATTTTGTTTTGCACCTTTTAAAACATGATCCTCAGAAGTGTTCCACTGGTCTACTTCACCAGATTGTCAAAGGTATCCAGGGCATAAAAAATGATTGAGAACCCTTGCCCTAGAGAATGGATATAGAGGAATGTATTTTCCCTGAAGATTTCATTGTATAAATTAAATTAGCTGAAGACCTAATAAATAGGCACCCCTATGAATGAAGAAAAAATGAAGGGGCTTGGTAGTATCTGACACAGGATTTGACCTCAACATCTTCTTTTAGTTAAAAAAAAAACTTATTTAAATACTAAGCCACATGACCCCTATTTATACACGTTTTTTTTTTCATGCAGGGAATAGTTTAAGTACCTATTTTGTGAACCCCACCATGTCACAAAAGGAATTAGATCTGTTTTTGTTTAAGAGAATAAATCTGGAAAGAATGATCAGAAGTTGCAGAAGACCAGATTTCAGCTCAACATAAGGAAGAACTGAACAAATAGGACCCTGATAAAGTGAACTGGACTGCCTCCAGAGGTGGAGGATTATACATTAATGGAAAACTTTAAGATGATACTCAATGATTGAGCCTCATTTATTGCCTTTTCTGTAAAAGTACAGGTCAGACTAGATCTAAACTTGATCAGACTAGAAACTCTAAAGTCTCTGATTCCCTGAGTTTTCCATTTTCCATGGAACATTATGGTCATAAATCCCATTTCCGATACAAACACCATATTAACCATTCTGTGACAACACCTCTCAAAAAAATATTAGCTTCATTGAAAAATGACAAATTTTGAAGGCAGTGAAAGAGAAATGTGGCTTAAAATAATAAAATGTAAGCAAAAGTTAGTATTTTTTGTATCAATTGATATTATTTAATGCTAGATTACAAATTTGAAGCAAGATAAAGTCTTTCATACTTTTATTTATTTCTTTGACCTCGGTCATCCTATAGAATTATTTCCGAGACACCTGGAACATCTTTGATTTCATTACAGTCATTGGCAGCATCACAGAAATTATACTGACAGACAGCAAGGTGAGTATCCTGAGTCATATGTGTGTGTCCCCACACAAACACACATATACATACATAAATATATAGACATATGTGTATAATGTGTTCACACACAGCCTGTATTACCATTTATCCAATAAAACCTGGAAGTATTAATTTTTATTTAAACCACTTGAACCATGCAATGCCATAGATCAATTTCCAATCCTCATAGTACCAGTATATGCTCATATTTAAGTAGATAGATGGGGTGGTGGATAGAGCACTGAGTCTGAAGACAGAAAGACCCCAGTTCAAATCCAGTCTCAGATGTTTACTAGCTATATGACTCTTAGAAAGTCATTTAACTTCTGTTTCATGATCTGTGAAATAGAGATAGTAGTAACATGTACTTTCCAGTATCATTGTGAGAATCAAATTATGTAACATATAAAATACTTTGCAAATTGTCAAATGCTTAATACAGTGCCTAGTACATAGTAAGCACTATATAAATTTAGCTATTTTTATTTTTATAATTATATTTATATTTTAAGTGCCATTTACCTCAATTGTAAGCTGTCAGTTCTTCACATCACTGAATGGTAGTCTGTTCCTATAACAAGAAAGGCAGATGCATGATATGGTATAAGTAATCTGGCATGTTAGAAAGCACCAAATCAAACAAGTACTTACAAAATCCCTACAATGGCCTTAGGATTGTATTTAGATGTAGGAAGAGATCCAAAAGAGAGAGAATATATTGAAGATAACCTCAATAAGTATATGACCTAATAAAGAAACAACAACTAGAGAATAATACAAGATACTATTAATTGCACTAGAACATTGTATTACTTTCTTGATGTACACAGATGACATCAAGTTCTATAGTTCCAGTGAAAAATATATATAAAAGCTCATGGTAACTTCCTTTAATGGTGTCAAAATGTCATTTTACCTAATTTCCATATAATTCTTAATGCATAGCAATGAAAAAAATTGAAGGTCAAGTAAAATTGATGCATGAAAGTTAAACTTAGAAATACTTTGGTCCTCTTCAGACAAGACATATTATGCTTATAGTCATCAAGGAGAACACTAAGGTTGTGTATACATACTGAAACTTACTGGAATCCTGAAATGAAAATTCAATGGAAAGAATACATCTAAATCGATGAACAGCTTCATAATTCCAGGTTTAAAAAAATACTTTGGCAACATTAAGGTGAACAACAGTACATTTAGAAAGTAATGAGAAAAAATTTATATAATATCAACAAAATGGAATTAGTCATCCCAAAGTAGCTATAGAAAGACTAATACCCCTTTGTCAAAAAAAAAAAGTGGAAGACCATTGATTTAAGTATTCATACCATGTGACAATAATGTAATCAATTTACAGAGATATTTCTTGAACAAATACCACTTCACAAGATGATGAAAAGGCTGTTAATAGTGCCTCTGTACTGTACTTATTAAATGTAATCCATATTTATTTACCTCCAAGTGGAACTCATAAAAATGGTAAAGGTTCAAGCCTGAAATAAAAATACACTGAGTGGGCAGTATCCACATGAAAACAACCAACAATATGCTTACCACAAAACATCAAGGAAATGTCATGTGGATTTTTTTTTAAGTGCTTCATGAGAACAATACAAGATTAGCTGATTGCTATCAGAAATTCTGAAAAATTATCTCTAAGAAAATAGTATTTATTAATCAATATTGATTTTGAAAGGAAATTATAGCAATTATAAAACATATTAGTTCAGGTTACAAAAATGTTATTGTCGCTGTTTACTTGACTTCGGCTGTATACAGCTTTTGTGATCTCTTTGAGGTTTTTTTTTTTTTTTTGACAAAGATGCTGGAGTGGTTTGCCATTTCCTTCTTCAGTTCACTTTACAAATAAGGAAACTGAGACAAATATGCTTATGAGACTTGCCCGCAACCATGTTTACAGCTAGTAATATCTGAAGCCAGATTTGAATCCAGGTTTTCCTGAATTCAGGTCTGATTCTCTACCCAGGGTCACTATGTAGCAAAATTTAGCTCCTCCCAAATACCTAAAAGATACCATCAAGTGGCAAGAATTATACACTGAAAGATAGCTATCCTTCATAAACTAACATGATAAATCCTCATACAAATAAAAAGTCATAAATATCCTTGAGGATTAAGCAAATAACCTATATTGGAACTAGAAAACTGTTAAATAAAACTATCCATAATAGTCCTGATGTAACACTGACCAATAAAAATTTAAAACATTATTTTAATAGATGCCATTATATTGAATACTCATAACCTATAATCTATGTGGAATGAAAAACTTTCAAAATATTGTTATTAGCTAAAGAAATGAAAATTGGGTGGGAAGAAAATGAAGAATATATCCCTGTTGGGCTGCTTCTCAAATTGTCCCACAGATGCTTTCTATGAGCCTACAGAGATGAATATACAACCCAATATTTAAATTCAGTTATAAAAACCAATCATTTTGTTCATCTACACAATAGTCCACTCTTGAGGCATAAAAGAATAATAATAGGATGGTGTTTTCTTAGAATTATTTCTCTTTGATTCTATAAAATATAGATGAAGATAAGAATGATAATTAAAGAACATTTACATTATTAAAGTTTTTGAAACCCTTTGTATATGTGCTATCTCATTTAAACTTCTCAATAATAATTATGTGATAGGTACAATGGGTATTATTTTATTCATTTACAGATAAACAAACTAAAGCTCAGAGAGGTTAAATGACTTTGGCCATCATCACTATGCATCAGAGATAGGGATCAGGCATGGGGAAGATTGGAATCATTCCACTTTGCCTTATTGGCAGCTAGAAGTAGGATTTTTCTTGATTCTAGAATTAGTTTAGTGATACAAATATTGCACTTACTAATTTCTAAATAATCATCATGTCAGTAACTATATTCAACTTTCTCCATCAGCTGGTGAATACCAGTGGCTTCAATATGAGCTTTCTAAAGCTCTTTCGAGCAGCCCGTCTTATCAAGCTCCTCCGACAAGGTTATACCATCCGTATTTTGCTATGGACTTTTGTTCAGTCTTTTAAGGTAAGAAACACTGGCTTTCTCTTCAAATTGGAATGTTCATAAAAACTGTGACACAGGAGTCAGCATGGCAAAAAAAAAGGTAAAATTTGGTGTCTTTCAGTTTTACTTCCTTGTTCTTCAGTAATATTTTTTTGTTTTGTTTTGTTTTGCTTTTTTCCCCTTTTACTTTGAGGATGGTGGAATAGAATATTTATTAAAAGTATGATATAAATTTAATATTTTAAAATTTTTCATTGTTTACTCATTTATTACCATTTATAACATTCGGCTATGCTAGAGATCAAGTCATCTCCAACAGATTATAATCTCATACTAAAAAACTTAATAAAACACAACCACTCTAGTGTGTCAATCTGGTCATCTTTGGTGAGGAAGAATAAAAGGTTAATTTTGTGCTAATTCATATAATTTATTCTAAATAGCAATGAGGCAGTTGCATACATTTTAATAATAGGCACCTGTTATTAGGTGCTGCCCAAAAGAAGCTGCCTTCTTTTACTATTTCTAGTTTTTACTTCCCATGCTAGTCTTCAAAAAGCTCCATCTCTTGAATTTTGGCAAGGTCACTTGAATCACTTCATTTATACTTGGTCTCCCCATTGTCATAATACCTGGATGATTTCCCTGATTGTACTTGGTATCTGGATATGTTAGCATTATACAGGATATTGAACTCCATTATTTTTTTTTTGCCATAATAATGTACTCTGTCTTATTCAGACCACAAAGTTATCATATATAATAATAAATTATGTATATAATATATAATTTTTTAAAAATGATACTACCAAAGGCAAACCAAAAGGAGAGTAGCCAGATTAAAGAGGTTACTTAAGCCATGTCATATATGAATGGGTTGAAGGAATTTCAAAGGTTTAGCCTAGAGAAGAAAATAGTTGGGTTGAAGGTGAAGGTAAAAAGGAGTAGTTGTAATAGATATCCTTGAATATTTAGAAGGTTGTTTTATCCAAAAGGTATGTAACTGATGGCTCAAGAGTCATTTGTATAAAACTCTCCTCACAGGTGGAGATTGAAAGGTAGTTCTTGTGCTCAGAGTTCAGTGCTCCATACCTACCTGTGTGCAGGCAGATAGATCAAGCAGTAAAAAGAGTGCTTGGTCATGAGTCAAGAAAATTCTTTTTCTGGATTCAAATCTGGCCTCAGACAATTACTAGATGTATGATATGGGAAAATTGCTTAACTCCATTTGCCTCAATTTCCTCATCTGTAAAATGAACTAGAGAATCACATGGCAAACAATTTCAGTATCTTTGCAAAAAAACAAACAAACCCACAAACAAATAGGATCACAAAGAGTCTAATATGACTAAAAACAATTGAACAACAACTTGCATATGTAGTGGAGTTGATGAGAGCTAGAGAGAATAGAATTCTGGTCTTTTGGTTATTCAAGTGATCCTTTAATGCAAAAATCACATAGAGGGTTGAATAGGTAAGTAATTTGAAGAAAGGCAGATTTTAATTCAACAAACAGAAAAATTTCTTATCAGTTAAAAATGTAAATGGGGAGGCTGGTTGAAGAGGTAAATAGAAATTATATGACCAATTTGGGATGTTGCAGATATAATTCATATCTAAACTGCATATTAAACTAGATAACCTTTGGTGCTTCCAATTTGGCATACTAAAAATGCCCAATCTGATGTTTTAGATCAGAAAAAAATCAAAAAAATTTTTAAGTGAATTCAAAAAAGTATGTGTTTGCATCATGTTCTCAGAAAAAAAAAAAAACATGGGATACACAAGGAAATGGTATTACACTGAAAGAAAGCAAAGAGTTCAGTAGCAGTAGCAGTAGAAAATATACATCATCCAAATGCAAAAAGAAAAAAAATCTAAAATGAAGAAGACAAAAACAATCTTGTAATAGTAATATAATAGTGACTAATGACAAAAAAAAAAGTTCTTACAGAGGACTAACATTCACAGTTTCTTTTGAATAAAAGGTGTATTTTCAAGCAAAAATCTAGAGAAACCCGAGCAATTAACTTTCTTCCACTTTACCTTTCCCATGTGGATAGGGAAACCAAACTCCTCTGAGTGATCACAGATGTTTTTAGGAGGTTCTGCAATCCTAGAACTTGATATAGTCAGCTTGATATACTATCACCTACTAACAGGAGCATCTAGAGTATTTCACTATTGGGAAGAACACCTCTTCAATTTGGACTCTTAATTGTATCTCTTCCATTCAAATAATTTGACCAGTGGAACAGATTAGGTATTACACATAGTACCATAATGTTTGAGAAATCCAAAGGCCTCACCTACTGGAGCAGTGATTTTCTATTCTACAAAACCTACCAGAAAAAGTCGAAAGTTTGGCAGAAACTGTGTAGAGCAACATTTCATACTGCATACAATAATGAACTTCAAATGGATATGTGACATAGCTATCACATCATAAATGGACAAATCATTTAACCCTATTTACCTCAGTTTCCTCATCTATAAAATTTCCATAAGGAAATGGCAAACCACTTCAGTATCTTTGCCAAAAAAAACCCCAAATGAGGTCACAAATGTTGGACCTGACTAAAAAATGACTCAACAACAACATAACTTCTGGTATCCCTTATTCTAAGTGTCCTATTCCCAAACTAGTCATTTGTGAGTCTCACTGCCTTTAGTCTTCCTTACCTTTTACTTGTAGACTGTCTGTTCCCCAGTAGCAATAGAAAACCACCCACAATTTTGGTTGGTAGAGGTAGCTAAATGGCACAATGACTAGACTATTTGACTTAAATTCAGGAAGATGAGTCAAAACCAACTTTAGACACTTACTAGCTATGTAACCCTGGGCAAGTCAATAATTTCTGTTTGCTTCAATATTTTAAATTTACAAAATGAAGTTAATAGCACCTTCTTACCAAGGTTGTGGGTTTTAAAGTATGTACTTGTGTATTACTTGGCCAACTTTAAAGAAATATATAAATACTAACTGCTTTTGGCTTTCTTTTGGATAGAAGAGGACTTGATTCATTCAGAAGCACAACACAGTTTTTCACTGCACAGAATTCTGTGCTATGGAATTTATAGCAAGGTTTGATGGTGGTTGATGGTAAATAATTCTTTTCGGAAATAAATTTGGAATAGTGACAAAACTAAACTTCAGAAATTCTAGATCAGACAATAATGCAAAACCAGTGCAGGCCTGAAATTGCTGAAGGATGAAAGAACTTTATGGGATTTGACTTGCAAATACATACAATCACTGTTTCATTTTGCTTCCAGTTCTCACTAAAAAGTTATTCTTTGGAGAGAGTCCCAGACCAAAAAAAAAAAAAAGACTTGGAAGCCAAGGCCAGATGTTTGGTCTGAGATTTGTATAATAATACTTGGAATGTAAATGTCCATACACAATAAGTACTTATACTTCCTTGTTGCTCATAGAGGTATGAGCAGTAGAAGTCTTTCTGATGAGTTGGTCAATTAGAATTATGGAAAACTTGGCACAGAACAACCTCTCCGTCTGTGTGGGGATCTGGACATTGAAAGAATTATGAAACCATACATCGAAGAAGTACCATAGAAGACTGTTTTTTACCTTTAAAAAAACAAGGAGTCAGGTACAATCAGCTGCTTCAAGATATGATAGTGAAAAGTACCACCTCTTAAATTAATAAACATTACCTCTCTTTTTATTACAGGCCCTCCCCTATGTCTGTCTATTGATTGCCATGCTTTTCTTCATTTATGCCATTATTGGGATGCAGGTAAGCAGGTATTTCTTTGGGCTAGTTATTAAGGGGAAAATAATAGAAGACTGCTCCCCTTAATGGAAAAGCTACTTAGTGGGCAAAGCATGTATGGATAGATAATAGATCAAGTCAAAGAATTCTGATCTGAAAGAGCCCAGTTATACTTCATCCTTAGGAATCTTCCAACTATGAAGCTTCACTGCCAAGTCACAAAAAACAATATATCCCAACATGTCATTCTTGGGGTATATGCTTACCATTTTTAATCCAGCACATTCAATTTAACATTAAATGGAGAGCAGAAACAAAGACAAAAATGTGTGTCATTGGTTTTTAGCCCAAAGAAAGTCCTAGTATAATTACATTTAATTTGATAAATATTTATGACTATGTACAAGATGCTGTGTAAGACATTGGGAATACAGAGGGAAAAAAAACCCAGTTCTGTCTTCAAGGATCTTATAGTCTCCTAGCTCTAACATGTACTTAATTATATAGGTGTGTATAAAATAATAAAAAGTAATTTCAAGAATGAGAGAACATTAATAACTATGAATATAGGAAACTAGAGCTGTTATATGAAATAAGATAAGCATTCTATGAAGGGAAAGTAAGGATGAACCAACCATCTTTGAAAAGGTACAAAAGTAGAATATAGTGTCTTATATATTGCCAATAGCTAGGAAGCAACTTAGCTGAAATGGCAAGGACATGAAAGGGAATAATATGAAATAAGATAGGAAAGCTAGGTGGGATATAGTTATAGAAGGCTTTGAATGCCAAATTTATTTTATATGCAATAGACAACCTCTAAAGATTTTGGCTGGTGAAGTAACTCAGTCATTTGTCAGGGATATGACCAAGAAGTCAAGTATGAATCTAAAGCAATAACCAAAATTAGGATATTTTGGGACACTTTTTGGTGTTTGATGAAAGGTGTATTCACAACTTGAAGCTAATTCTGACAGTTAGCTCATGATATGCTAAGTTAATCTCCTAGACTTCATAAGATTAAAGATTTGAAATCTCAGAAATCATTTAATCAAAGCTCCTTATTTTATATATGAGAACACTGAAATCAGAGTAGAAAAATGCTTTGCCCAACATCACAAATGAGTAGTATAGGTAGAATTTGATTGACACTTTTTAATCCACCATTCATTCTACTTCAGCATGAAAGTCTCCCCAGTTTGGGACTTTCCAGTTTATGCCAGTAAATTCCCAGATAATTATGGTATATTGGACAGTTTCTGATTTCTAATTCCTTCTTATTTCCAAGTTGAGAAGACAACAGAATTTGAAGTTGGATGTTTTTTGGAGTACTGATTGGGGGATCAAAATAAACTTCTTCCAGTATACTAGACCTTGCTGCTAATGAACATCACCTAGTCTAGACTCTAAGACTATAAATATCTCTGATTAGGCCCAACTTGTTGGATTCTAAGAGCATCATAATTGTTTCAGTTGAGGTGACTCTTTGAAGCAAAACCCTTCTGACTTAGAGATATTGTGACTGATTACCCAGCAGAGAACCTCAGCCAAGTAACAACCTCCTGCAGTCAAACAGTCTGGCTGCAATTGAACCAAGAGCTCTCTTAGCAGTAATGCTAGCCATCTGGAACAACCAGCCCCACCGAATCTTCAATCTTGCCCAAGGCTTCTCTGAGAATGGTGTCTGCAACTCTTCAGTTTTTTCTCCTTCTAACTGATTACTATGGTTTTGTTCTTTAAAATACAAACAAATAGAACTGTCTAATAGAGTATATTAGTCTGCCCCAGTATTGAACTCCCATTCATTAAGAGCATTTAAGAAGAATCTATATGACCATCTGTCAAGGAAATTGTTAAAGGTGTTTCCCACTGTTTGGGAGGTTGGGCTACATGACCTCAAAGGTCCTTTTCATCTCTATTATTATATAATTATAGGATTAGAATTTTCTTGAACTATTAAATACAGAGTTGGCTACATCATCTTCTTGACAAGACTGAAAAAAAGCATCCTTTTGTCTTTTTCTCCTTTCTGTGAACAAATTTTATATAATCTCAAATTTAGAACTATTCTAAAAGTTATGCACCTCTTCTTTCTTTTGTCTTTTCTTCTTACTCTCTCCCTAATTTTCTCTCCTTCCCTCCTTCCCTCCTTTGTCCTTTCCTTCCTTCCTTCCTCCTTTCCTTTTTTCCTTCCTTCTTTCATTTCTCTTTTTCTCAATTTTTCCATTGTTCTGCTCTTTTCTTTTCTCTTCCTTTCCCTTTCATTCTCTTTTCCCCTTTCCTTTTAAAATGTTAGTTACTACTGAAGTAATTTCTAATATTTCCTATCCTTCTAGATTCTATCAGACAGCAACACCAGGAATTTTTCTGAAAACCTTGTATTTAGTTCTTTTCTCAAACTATGACAGAGAATTTTATTGCTTACACCTAGCATGTGCCTTAACATTTTCTATCATTTAGATACCCGAGTCTGGAGCTAATAGGAGCCATATGAATGAATAAGACAAAGCTTCTTCACAATACAAATTTTAAAATAGAAAAAAGATAGGCTTTGGAAATGAAAATTATACCTACTTGAAGTCTTTAAGACGCCAGTATTTTTGATTATCAAATTCTTTTTGGAAGCAGTGGATTTCAGAGAAGGATTTCAATTTGCGTGGAAATGCTAGGGATATCCAACTATACTCTCAAATCCTGTGACTCCTTATTTTGGAATGAGAAAAATGGCTTCAGCAATTGCTGAGCCAAAGAGCGTTCAAAATTACCTCATGGGTCTTCAACAGCTACTACCAGTAGCAAAACTTCTCAACAGTTGTTTATCTGAAATCTTTCACTTCTTTATCAATTAAAGTCAAGGGAACAATATAACACTTAAAAATATTTTAGGTGGGGATGGGGGAAGAGTATAGTAATTGAGAATGTGATTAAGCCAAGGAAAAGCCCTAGCATAACCAAGAAATATTATGGAGTAAAAGAATCCCAAGACAAAATTCCTAAATTTGAGTATAAGACCATCTAATTTTGTAATAACTCTTGGGGAAAAAGCATGAAATGTCTATAAGAAATATCAGAATAGTTGAAAGACCTAAAGGGGGAATTGAAGAAAGAAATAAGGAATAGAATACGGAGCCTAGAACAGAAATTGGACAACCTAGCAAAATAGTGAATACTGTGAAAAAATGAAATAAATAGAACTGAAATAGTCAATAATACGATAAAAATATTAGAACAAAGTCAAAATAGAAGTTAGATGACTGTGAATTATTGACTGACAGGAACAATTGACTTGAAATATAGAAAATGGTGAAATAATATAAGAGTTAAAAGAAAATGAACAGGGGCAGGTAGGTGGTGCAGTGGATAGAACACCAGCCCTGAAGTTAGGAGGGTCTGAGTTCAAATCTGGCTTAGACACTTAAAACTTCCTACCAGTGTGACTCTGGGCAAGTCATTTAACCCCAGTTGCCTCGCAAAAAAAAAGAAAGAAAGAAAAAGAAAATGAACCAATGATCTCAAACTGATTACCATATTTTGAGAAATTCTAAAAGAAAAATCTTTCCAAGTTAGAAGTCTTTTGCTAATATTTGATTGTCTTTGACATCCCTTTGTCATACTTCCATTAATAAAGTTTCTTTTTTCTTTCTTGGAATATAGATCTTATTTTTAAAAAATGAACTGGGATAAGAAGTAATGAAGGAAAGGAAAATTAGCAATAGCTCTTTAATGATAGTAACAATAAATTTTTTTTTAATTAATCACTTGGTAGAATAGACACAATGTAGCCTGTAAGAGAAAGGACATTCTATAGAAGACCCAAATTCTGAATTCAAATATTAGCTTGGATACTTCCTGATGCTATGACTTAAGGGGGAATCATTTAACCTCCATAAAAATTTATTTTCTGATCTGTAAAAAAGAATAATTACATTTGCACTAAGTACCTCACTGGTTTGTTATGAAAAAAGTCTTTTATCATTACATAACTTAAAACAAAAAGGAAGAGAGAAAAATTTGAACCTCAAAATCTTACAAAAAATAATGTTGAAAACTACCTTTCCCAGTAACCAGGGGAAATAAAATTATTAAGTGTAAAAATAAAATTAAAATAATTATTTTAACAAATAAAAGAACATCATAGGCAAATTGTATGATAATTAATGCCCATGCTTTCATAATGTTTTAAACACTTGGATATTGCATTTGGTGAAGTCCAATTGGAAATCAATAATCTAGGCTCAAAGAGAGATAGATAAAAAGAAAAAACAAGATGGGTTGAAGAGGAAAGAACATATCATAGATACTGGACCAATAGTGTAAGAAAAGGAACAAGAAAATCTAAGCTGGAGTTAAGAAGAGAATTATATGTCAATGACATTACATGCAATATTGTCTCCCAACTAATTGGATTTAGTAGTTCACTGATAGTTTCATTTAAAAGAACTATTTTGAAACCCCTCTTCCCCTTCCCATTCTCATATTTCTCTATTCCCTTCTTAGCAATTCTTATCCTTTCCCAGTGTTGTCTAGCTTACCATCTTCAAGCTCCTTATGGGACAAGTAGTATTTAAAAAAAAGAAGAAAAAAAAAAAAAAGCCAAGGTTGAGAACAAATTCTCAAAGCAGTTGTCAGTGGGAGTTATTTGAGCAAAATAGCTGGGGGCAGAAATTGTTCTTCAATTACACATTTTAAAAGCTGTTAGGGTAAAAGCATGTTTCATTTAGCATACTTCAGATGAACTGAAAGTGAATTTAATATATGTCAGAACACAACAAATGGTCTTTATTGACTAGGGAACTAAGCAAAAGAGAACTTGAAAGTTTCTACCTGTGCAAATATAAGCCTTTATTGAATCTGGAGACACATTTTGGGGATGAAACAATCCAAGGGCTTTCATGTGCCACTTTTAAAAATGATGCATGATTGTGTTATCTTATCCTAAGTATCAACTTCTAATCAGATTGATTTCTCCTTTGATAATCTCTGTTTGAGAAAAGGAAATTCAGCCCAATATTTTTGAATTTGGACTCTATCTTCCAGCTATTGGGCTGGTATCATCTATTAATCTGATGAGCGTGCCATGTATGCTTTTATACAAATCATTTATACAAATAGAATATAAAATAGTGTAAGGCAAAGTACAGATTCATGTGCTCCTCCACTACAGATTTCTGATCATGGTAACTTAGAACTTGGAATATCATAATTTAGTGAATTCCAAGTCCATTCTACCTGTGCTAGCTTTTATCTCTTCAACTTGCCCATAGGAAGAATGAGAGATTTTCTTACATGGTTTGCTAAGAATCTAGGTAAATTATTTCTGTATTATTCCTCTGATGTATTAATCTAGGATTATTATTTTAAAAATAAAATGAGTTTAATATGGTACGATCTATTTTTGATGAAATCATGTTAAATCTCTTATGTTCAGTCTTTTTTCACCCTAAATATTAACTAACCATCATTTTGATAATACGTTGTAGAATGAATCAAAAGCAAGCTTACTGACATAATTTTTAGAATCTGTTCATTTAAAAAATCTCTGAAATATATATCCATCTCTATATAGGGCTTCTTCAATTTGCTATTATAGACACTGATCAGTAACCACATGTATCAGTTCTTTCAGTACCTTACGACCTAGTTTATCTGGGTCAGATGATTTGAACTTAATGTAGTTCTATAACACTATGCTTACCTATCTCAGTACTGGCTACTTTTGTTATGTTTTTGATCTGAAGATCATTCTCTTTGGAATATAAAACAGTAGCAAAATTAAAGCTGTACATCTCTGTCTTCTCTCCAATGTAAATCATTATCTCACCCAATCTTAATGATAACATGATCTACTCTTTGATGATTCTCTTTTTTTCCCCAATACAGCTTAAAAATACAGAATACTTAGTCTTCCTCACCAGCCTAAATTCATTCTAAGTTTTGTATTTACTCTGTTATGTGCCTTTTGAACTTAAGGTTTTTGGTGACTTCTCTTATGTGTTTATACAAGTTCCTTTAGCTATTTTACTACTTCTTCCTCCTTATATCAATTGGTTTTCATTGCGTCCAGAATTTTATTCTTTAGAGCTTTCCAATTCTCTAGGTCTTGACTTCCCCTGTATGACTTTAGGGGACAGGGGAACTCTTTAAAACCTGCTATACATATTAGACTATGTCCAAATTCCCTATCTATCACAAATTCTAGGGAAGAGTGGCCCTTATCATTCCCAGTCCAGTAACAGCATCTTCTACTACAAATATTGGTTTGAACCAGGACAATGCAAATAGAATTATAAGTGAGAAGATTTTGAAAGTCTTCATTGACATTAAAAATTACTAAATGTCAGCAATTCAAAAGCCTGAAAAAACTACTAATTTAATTTTAAAAGGGCATAATAGGACATAAAAATAGATAATGATCAATTTTATTATTAATTATGTCTACATGATGTGAAGTATAGGGAAATTGTGTTTTTTTTCTTTTCTGCTAGAATTAACTAGATTTTCTCCATCTTTTAGTTCTGGTGCTTGGAGTCATAGAATTTAGAGTAGAAAGGTATATGTCGCTGATAAGAAAAATGAGACTTAGTTAAGTGGCTTGCCCAACATCTGCCAGCTAGTTAGTGAAAGAATAAAGCTTAAAACATAGTTGCCTTTGCATAAGGGACTTTCTCTTATGGGTAGATAGTCTGATCGTGCAGACACATTGTATATTTATGTATGTGTGTATATGTATATAGACACATGCAAATTTTTGCATATAACAATATGCAAATGATATACTATATATGTGTATGATTACATAGATATACATATATGAATAAATATATTATATATATGGAGAGAGAGAGAGAGAGTCCACTAAGTTTATGTGTTCCATAGAAATACATGAGAGTTTCTCACCAGCACTGAATTTAAAAGGAAAAGGATTGCTGCTTCTCCACATATTTTCTTCATGTGGTAATATCCAGGCTGATCTGATATATGATTGCTAAGTATATCACACATGATAATGATTCTTACTATTTCCTGTTCCTTATTTCCCTATCTTGGATTCCTCAGGTTTTTGGAAATATAAAATTAGATGAAGAGAGTCACATTAACCGACACAACAACTTCCGAAGTTTTTTTGGGTCCCTCATGCTGCTTTTCAGGTACCAGATCTATTCACATATTAATCAATGGCATCTGTGATGGAACCAGATGGATTCAAGTCTGTCTGATGCTTCCACCTTTCCTTTGTTTTCTTTTTTCCCTTCTGATTTTCCCCTAAATCCTGCTTCTCTTTGTTGGTTTGGCTCTTTGTGTGGAGGCAATATTTCAAGAGGAGAGAGGGTATCTTCCACTTTAAGTATATTAGAAATGGGGAGGAAGGGGAGCAATTGGTTTAGTAAACAGCCAAGGAAGTCCCTTAAGCTTAGTGGTATGGTAACTATATTTTCTGAAACAAACTAGAATATGTGGTCTAAAAAAAGAAACCCTCTTGTAAAATTTATTGAAAATATGCCTGTATTCTTGAAATTGGCACTGTTTTGGAAAATCCAGAAGATGTGTATAATCATAGTATTCAGTAGACTTATCTAACATTTTGAGATGAAGATGTGTTGACTATGTCTTGAGGAGAGAAGGGAAAGTGAAAAAAATCAAACTCAAAAATCCAGATCTATCGAATCTCACAATGCATAGCCATGTTGCTAGCCAGAGTTCCATTTGCTGTAGAAAGAGGGAGATTTCTTTCAAAATCCTATGACCAGTCAGTGAAGGCCACATCAAATAACCATTCTAACCCAAAGAAAGATAGAAGCAGAGAGTGAGGCAGAAAAGAAAATAATAGAATCACTGTAAGTAATGCAGGTAAGTTTCATCAATCCTGAGTTTCTCTTAATGAAAATCACTGGAGGAATATGAAACATGATGATCCTTATCTGAGGAGTGGGGGAAAGAGATAGTGAAGAAGAGAAGGAATGGGATGAGATGCATTGACTGATGCTAACAAATATGTCTTTTGATTCCAGGAGTGCCACAGGTGAGGCATGGCAGGAAATTATGTTATCTTGTCTGGGAGAGAAAGGCTGTGAACCTGACACCACTGCACCCTCAGGGCAGAATGAGAATGAACGATGTGGCACTGATCTGGCCTACTTTTACTTTGTTTCTTTCATCTTTTTCTGCTCTTTTTTGGTGAGCATCTTTCATCCTTTTTGTCCTGTTGTTATTCCCAATATTCTTATCCTTCCCTTGGGTTTCCCAAATGGTAAATGAGTCTCAGAACAACATGTTTTTCTCTCTTATGAAGACTATTGATTTCTCTGAAAAAAATGTTCTCTATAAATTCAAGATGGTGTCATCTTGAAACAAGAGTAGCATGGTTTAGATACAGACATGATTGTCCTATGACTTGTGACATCTAGTTACATACTACATTATACTTGGTAATGGTGAATGTAAGTGACTGATATGTAATTTTTTTTTAAAAAAGGAAATGGCACCACATTTAGTGCCATTACTTTTTAATTGATATTTTTATTTCATTATTTTTGAATGATAGACTATTTCAATAAGCACAGTTCAGAATTTTCAATCCTAGACTATTACATAAACAATTGATAAGTAGGAATACCAAAAAACTTCTGTTTAACTTCTGAATTGCAAAGTAAGAGGGTTAAATAGAAGATCTCTGAGATTCCTTCTAATTCTAAATCATATCACTGTAGATCAAAATATGGTCAATCTGATAATGATGACCATTTCACAAATCAGATCAGATAAACTACAAAGCTGATGCACTAGTTTTGCAGAAACCCGATGGCTTGAAAAAAACTATTCTCTCGGAAGATGGTTGATTCCTATGGTAACTGTGTATCATAAACTTCAGGGTGTTATTTGTTGCATTATCGATAATGTTTCAGGTGTTTCTATGTCTTTCAAAGAAAGTAACAATTCACAAGAACTAGAATTTCTCACTTTTCTTGCATATAGTATGTATACCTTGAGGAAACAAAGTATAGAAAGAATACTAAGCTGAAACTGAGGAAATGTGTATTCCAGCCCTGGAATTGTTGTTAAAATTGGCAGATTGGGGAAGTCATTTGGCCCTTTCCCTAGATCTGCGATGGAAGGACAGGATGCCTTCTACTTCTACTTTGCTGAAATAATATGGTGAAAATTAAATAGGAAGACTATGAAGATACTCTGAGTTTTTTGGGTGAAAATATACTGCATCAGTTTTTATTAATGATGTAACACAATGTTATAGGAAATCTTCATTCAGAGCAATGTTCCAACACTTAGTAAATTTAAGAGGTGGGCAAACCACTTAATTTCTCTGAGATCTGGCTTCCTTTTCTATAAAGTAGGCTAATAGCATATGTTTGCTGGTGCTTGTTGAATTCAAGATTACAAAATAATTAAAATTAGAATACTGAAAAAAATTTCAAAAAATGAGGATAGTACCTATATGATAAGTAGTACCTACTTGATAAAGTTATTGTAAAGAAATCTATTTATTTGTAAATCTTAAAGCAACCTGTTATATGAGTTAGTAGTACTAGTGTTTTTATAATTAGCTGCACATAGGACTATCTTATTATTAGCTTCAGGAATAGAGTGAGCATGAAAAATATCTGTGGATGAGAAAAAAATTTTAACTGATCTTAACTGGCATCTTGGCAAGTAAATGTAAAGAAAGAAACAAGGTGCTCAGAGAAAGAGCTAGGAGATACCATGTGCCAGGTTAGCCAAACTAGTGCCACCACTTTGACCATTCTCTACCCTCATACCCAAGTAAAAGCAGCACAGGATCCTATGCCCGTGAACCCCAGAAATAGCAACACTTCACAGACGGATCGGCTTCTAGTACAGCTTCCAGAGCCTTCATCCTAAAAAGTAATTCCTATGGAAATTTGTCTGAACAACTGCTTCCTTGGGGTCTGTAGCTCCTGCCTCTTCAATAGTCACTGGAGTTGACTCTGTAGACACTGGAATTGAGAGAGTTCTCATATCCAAAATCCTTGACACTATGAAGTGTATCAAGTGTAAAATATTGATAAAATTAAGAAACAGACAGGGTATTATTATTGGAAATGGCCTAATTTACACATAATACAAGTACAATAGGGTTTCACTTGAAGTTAGGAAAACCCAAATTCAAAATTTGCCTCAAATGTTAACTAACTGTGACCTTATGGCAAATCATTTAATCTTTTAGTCTCAGTTTCCTCATCTGTAAAATGTAAGAGATAATAGCACTGACATAGGAATGTTATAAAGGTATGAGATAACATAAGTCAAGTGCTTTATAAACTTTAAAAATGTTATATAAATATAGTTAGTATCATCATTGAAGAGGACATGCTATTATATTCATTGTCATATATCTAAAGATCTCTGGGACCTTCTGTTTTTTCTACAGTTGTATCCCCCTGTACATGTTTTCCCCCATTAGAATGTATGGTCCTTGAGAGCAGGGACTGTCTTGCTTTTTTTATTTGTATTCTAAATGTTTAGCAGATTGCTTTTGTTCTCTATTGCTCAATGAGAACCGGATCCAGTAAGGTTGGGATAGACTGAAAGGACCTGTTTAAACTGAGGGACTCTCTTCCATTCCCCTCCTTCGTGCAGCCACAGCTGCTACTGTTCTCTCATTTACCACATTGGCAATTAATTTAATAGACATGATTGTAGAACATTTTGCAATAACCAAGTGTCATTGAAATGTGAAATAATAATGCTTATATAATGATTGTCATGGTACAAATAATGAAGACACTATTAGAATGCCACAATATCAGTAAGAAATGATTGCATCACACATGCAATTGACCTTTTGTCTTTCAATCCTTTTTTTGTGCTTCCTTTCATTTCTCATTTCTTCCAGATGCTTAACCTGTTTGTGGCTGTTATCATGGACAATTTTGAGTACTTGACCCGGGATTCATCTATCCTTGGACCTCATCACTTAGATGAATTTGTCCGAGTCTGGGCAGAGTATGATCGAGCTGCGTGGTACGTATGCCTCCCCATTACCTACCTGGCTTCCAGTGGGGCCCAGGTTGGAGCCCACTGATTCATCATACCAGGAGTATTCAGGAAAGGGAATGTAATTGGAGTCTTCCCATATGTGTTCCTGTCACAGGCGGAGAGAAGACATTTATTTTGGACCTTCTGAAGGTAAACAGTTCCCTTGGAAGCTTAATCAGGCCAATATCAAAAAAATTCTCTTTTGCCTCTTCTTTCCCTCTGTGACAGGTCTTTATTACTCTTACCTTCTAGTAAGTAATTAGAATGGCTTTCACTATGCTCTCCCTCTCTCCTCTCCTCCGATGAGTCATTAGTTGATCTATTCTGAATAACATATGAGATTTATAGGAGTTTTCTAGAGGAAACTTACTACTACTTTACTACTTATGACCTGTGGTTATAGGAAGTTGTCTCCTGCCCCACAACTTTCCAAAGAATTTGGCTTTGAGATACTTCATGAATTATATAGAGGATAACAAATTCATCTTCCCATTATTCCCATAAATACTAATTGATGAGAATTGAATTGAAGGCGTTCCCTCCTTCCCAGAGACAAAAGCTAACTGCTTTTTGTTTTGTCTCCTGTCAGGATCTTCATAGGGATATCTTTCCTTGACCCTTTTATTGCCAACAACTCCAGGGCTTAAGGCACAGAATGGGGTGCAATGGTGGTTGCATCTAAGGATAGTGCTTCTATCCTTAGTGTTAGGAATGATAACTGTGTTCTCCTAGGCTTTTATGCCTACAATTATTTGTACTTGATGCTACTACCCTAACCTTTATCCTGACTCCTGTTCTTTGATACAAGGAGTGCTACAAAGCATTGCCATATATCATAGGAAAGGGCCACGTTGCTTCCACCTAGGACTCTCCTTGGAGTTTATTTCAACTCAGCAGAATTTTTCCTCCTTAGAGTCTAATTATTAATGACCTGGGCTACAGATTCTATAACACCATAGCTATCATAATGAAGGAATCTCTCTCTTTGGGGCTGCTCCATGATAATAAGTGACCTTGAAGATATCAGGCATTCATTAAATCTGGAACATATCTGGTTTACATTGTCTTTCCCTAATTGTTTTGTGGCAAATCCGCTATGGTTGTGTAAAAAGAAAGAGAGAAGGGAGAGAAGCCCAAAGGGTGAAGAGGAGGAGGTGTCACTTGTCATCCTAGAAAGAAGCTGAAGAACCTCAGTGCTATCAGTTTCTATTCTTCTATTCTTCATATGCAGAAGAGTCTTGTACATGTCAACTTTGTCTCAGATGTCTTCCTGGCTTAGAGATCTCACCCTCTTATTTTTAAAAAATTACTATTATCTTTGGATTCAAATATCACATGTGGTTGGGATACTCTTATCTCCTCACTTCCAACTGCTAGGAAGAGAAGACAGCATAGAAACAAGTGAAGATGAATCAAGAGGTGTTCTTGGAAAGAGCAGGAAGAAAGAAACCTCTCAATTTCTAACCTAAACTCCTGGATATGACCCAAAACATACCGACTATCATCATAACTTCTTCATTCTGAAGAGATGGTAGAGGAGTGATCCAATTGGAATTGGCTATAATGAAGATAATTTCCATGTCATCTTTGAAACATAAGTTCAAATTTACTTCATAGATGGAGAACCTACTAAGGAGATAACCTCTAAAACAGCAACCTAAAAGGACAGGAGGAGTCAACCTTAAAAGAAAAAGTTGAAAGGAAGAACCTTTGGACAAGATTCTCTTATGATCATAAGATGGGGGAAAGGGACAAGAGAGCCCTGTGGAGAATATGGAGGACTTGAGACGTAACAACAGATGAACCATAGAGAGCTATATGACTTACAAAGCTCTGCATTCTCATTTAATCCTTGCAATCACCCCTTAAGGTAGGAAAGTAGTAGAAAGGAGACAGTGTGATATTGGTATGGAGTAAGAAGACCTGAATTCACTCCTTGCTCTGGCACTTAATTGTGTGACAATTGGGCAAATCACTTCAACCTCAGATTCCTCATCTGTAAAATGGGAATAATAATACTTAATATAACCTACCTCTTTGGTTCAATTTGAAAAAAATTTCAAAACACTATGTAAATGTGATATTATTGTTACTTCCATTTTGCAGATAAAGAGATTAAACCAGTGGAAAATGAAGGAATTTGCCCAAGACCATACAACTAGTAAATGGAAGGGCTGGATTGATGATTCCAGATTTGGTACTCTTCCCATCATGTACCAGTGGTTTTATTGGGCTAATTAGGTTCATAACTTACAGTGGAAATTTTGGATATAAATTGGAATTCACCTAGACTGGAAAGTCTATGACCAGCAGTTATTTGCTGGCAGGGATTATAACAAGATTATAATCACTTAAAAAAACCTAATTTGTATATGGTTCTTTTCTTTCCCCATGGAACTAGTAGACTTAGGTGATTTGGAAGTCAAGAGAAATCAGGCTCCTATTGGAACTCTTGAGTGCTCTTGTTAGTCATCTGAAAAGCAATAAAATTTAAGGGTATTTGAAAATCATTCCTACAGAGGTAGTTTTGGAAGTATAAAGTAAGGGTGCTTCTTGGATTTATTTGGAAAGGAGCTTCTTCAATCTGAAATACAGAAAAAAAAATCTTTCACATAGAAAACAAAGACTGTCTGCAAGATATTTCATGCCAATTGTGTTCATGCCATAATTAGCCTGTTGGGAAATTTGTTTCCCATAGGCCTGTAGAAAGATACCTATTCTCTGCTGCCTGCACCCAGCCCTTGACAAGCATATCTGAGTAACTTAATATAAAACAATGTCTGAAAAAACAAACAAACAGAAGAGCAGCCCATTTTTATATCAGCTTGACATCTGTTCTTGGCAGTTGTCAAAGGTATTTGTTAACTAATAAACTTGAGTTCTTGAGGTCTGACAACAGATCAGAGTTGAGTTTATGTATCTGTCCAGGTGTGGTTCTTTGCAGGGTCCTAGATATCCTTGGTGACTAGGATGACTCCTGTGGATTCTAGATGAGCTTTGATCTGCCTAGGAAATTGAGGTGTCTCTAGTTTGGCAAGCAAGTGGTACTACTTGTGTTTTGATAGTGATGAGAATCAGTCCTATAGGGTATGGAACTTCTGGAATTCAAGGAAAAGAGAGAATGACCTTTGGGGTATCTTCTGGAATGGGCACTGATCACACACCTCCTTAATGAAAAAGCTATCATTTCCTCACCTCCATTCTTTGAGTGTCCTATTAACCCACCTGTGCTTCCTTTACAGCGGCAGGATCCTGTATAAGGATATGTACAAATTAGTACGGGTGATCTCGCCTCCTCTGGGCCTGGGAGAGAACTGCCCCTACAGGGTGGCGTGCAAGGTTTGCCTCCCAGTCCCCAGCCATGACCCGGTGATGGGACACAACATTTAACCCTTCCTTTTCCTCCTCTGCTCCACCACCACTGCGCCACACAAACAAACCCTCATGTTGCTTTCCTTTGAGTTTAAAGAGGTCCAAACCCTCCCAGAACCAGCAGCTGTTACATTTGAAAGAAGGGCACAGGGATAATATTTGGGGAGAATAGTCAAAGATAAATACTGAAAACATGTTAAGCTACTCTTCTCTCTGTGTCTCTTTGTCTCCATCAATCTGTCTGTCTCTGTCTCTCTGTCTCTGTCTCTGTCTCTCTGTATCTTTCTCTTTGCCTCTCTCTCTCTCTGTCTCTCTTACTTAACCTCTTCCCACCTATGGATCTCTCTTTTTTCTTCTTCCCTCATCCTTTGCTTCCCTATCTATTCATCCCTACCCCTTTTAAAATTATATTTTGGAGGAGGCTATACCCATCATTGTATATATGTAGTATTACATATTTAACCCATTCCTGATGTGAGTAGGTTTTCAGAACTACAAGCCCTCCCCACCCAATGCCTCTGTGTCTATTCTTCCTTTGCAGTTCACATATGAATAGTACTGTTTCACATAATTATTATTGACACAACTATATGATGTAATTACTATTTTACCTTAACTCTGCCTCAGTCCTTCTTTTGAGCTGTCATATTGTTGATGTCTATCTTAAATATATGCTATAAATTTCCCATGTAAAAAAAGAATAAACAGCTTATCTATGTTGAGTTCCTTGAAATTGATCTTTGATATAGCCTATTGTTATATGTTAAATTTTTTGTTAAGTTTGGGTTTGGTTGATAGAAAGTCCTGAAAATTTGCAAGTACATTGAATGTCCATTTTTCTCTTGTACAACATTATAATTTTGCTGGATATGATACTTTTGGCCACAGGTCTAGTTTTTTTGATTATTGGTAGATATGATTCCAGGACCTGAATTCTTTTATTGTGGCTGCTGCTAAATCCTGTACAATTCTAATTGTAGCTTTAGCAAATTTAAATTGTTTTTTCCTTGTTTCTTGAAAATTTTTTTCTTGGATCTGGAGATTTCAAAATTTGGCAGTAATTTTCTTATGTGTTTTCCACAAAGGATCTTGTTGAGATGGTGATTGGTAGATTTTTTCTATTCCTACTTTCCCCTAATGTTCTATCACTCTAGGACAATTTTCTTGGATTATTTCTTGTATTATTGTGTCAAGGTTCTTTTTCTGGTCACAATTTTCAGACAGTCCAATTATTCTTACATTTTCTCTTCTTGATCTGTTCTCCAAATCTGTTGTTTTTTTCTTATAAAATGTTTCACATTCTGTTCTATTTTCTTTTTCTTTATAACCTGTTTTGTTATTTCTTAGTCTCTCATAGCTTCACTGGCTTCCCCTTACCCAATTCTAATTTTCAGAGTTATTTTCATCGTTGAAACTCTATATCTCCTTTTCTAGTTGGTTAACTTTTTTCCCATAATCTTGTTTTTCTTGGATTTAAAAAAAAATTTACTCAATGCTTCTCATTTGACTTTTAAATTCTTTTTTGAATTCTAGAAATTCTTTCTGAGCAAGGAGCCATTTCACATTGCTCTTTGGAATAGAAGCTTTTTTTTTTACTTCAGTGTCCTCTTCTGTAGAGGAAACCTAGTCTTCCATGGTCCCATAGTATGTTTCTGTGGTGGGATTTTTTTTTCTTTCCTAGTTCATTTTTTTTTAAATAAAAGGTATTAATGGTAGCACCTCTAATCCTGAGGTGGAAGAGAATGGTGTCTCTGGTTTTACTTCAGCTTTCCCCTCTGATCTGAAACCCCAAAGCAAGAGCTCTATGCTCCAAAAAGTGCTCACAGCCAGCAGCATCCCTGCCCCACTGCCTCTGCCTTGCTAGTGCTGGTTCCTTTTTGCCCAGGACTACATCTCAACAGCACAGTTAGGCCTGGGATTCCCAATCAGCCAAAGTTTCCTCAGTCTGCTTAGACCTCCAGTCTACTAACAATCCAGGAGGTGAAAGTTTCTGTGGTTCCTGTTGAAGCTCCAGCTAACTCCAGGCTCGCCATTTGATGTTTCTAAGGAGCTAGCCTACTTCATACAGGTTAATCCTGGGTCCCCCATCTTTCTTCAGATCTTCTTGGGTTATATCTGGAGGAGCCCTGTTTTACCCAAGTCTTCTTGATTTTTCACCAGTCTATGTTTGCCCTGAGGAACAAATTTGTTCTATTTTGTGGGGGAAATCAGAAGAACTTGAAACTTACCAACTTACTCCCACCATCTTCCCAGAATCTTCCCCCCTCTCTATCTCATCTCTCATCTCTCTTTTCTCTCTGTGTGTCTGTCTGTCTGTCTGTCTCTTTTCCCCCTCCTCTCTGTCTTTGTGTCTTCTCTCTATTTTCTCTCTGTTTCATCTCTCTCTTTTTCACTCTCTCTTATTCTCTCTCTTTCTCCCCTCCTTCACCTCTTTCTCCTACATACAAACACTCCTCCATGTAGTATAGTACTATAGATATGGCCAGGACTTCTCCCTCATAGATTATAGAACTCACAACATCCCAGCATGGGTTATCTGTATTTTCTAAACTGGGCACAGACAAATCTTATATGCTCATCAGATTGGCATCCTATCAAAAGTTAAAGCATATTGCAGATGACTTTTTTCCGCTCTACCTAGCAGCCCCTAAATAAGTGAGCACCTAATTTTTTAGGCCTGAATAGACCACCAGAGGAGAAATAGACAAAAGTCTTCTTATTTCAGATAGACTTTCTAGAGTTGCCTTCCTGTGATTAAGCTTATAAAATAGATCATTATGCTTATCAGTGAGGGACAATGAAAGCAGATGGTAGGGAAAGGACACAGACCCCAGAGTTCAGCAAAGCAGAAATGGTGGTGACAATGGTCATTGGAATGTCAATTTCTCTCAGAAGTTAACAGTGGATGTTGTTGTTCTAGCAAAAGGTTCTGCTGAATGGTTCTTTAAGAGATTCCTTGTCTGAGGATCCTGACATAGTATGTTGTGAAATGCCTGTGGGATCTGGGAATGTGGGCCTGAAGTCTGTCAGGTCTACTTGGGAGTCCAAAATGAGAGCCTTGCTGGGGTATGAGGCCTTCTCTTTGCAACCCTGCTTTACACTGACCAGTTCCCAATAACCCAACTGCTTCAGCCTGCCGGTACGGAAAGGTCTTCAGAGTGCCGTGGGAAGGCAGGTGTGGGGCACCTTGAGGTCTAGCCCACCATTTTAGAGGCAGCCAGAAGAAGGACGCAGGAGGAAGGAGCCAGGAAGGACAACGGCTTGGGTGATGGGGAGGAGATGTCATGGGATGGGCACGCAGTGATTCCCACACTCAGAAGGCCAAACAGCTGCCTCTGCTGAGACTCTTTAAACTCCAACCTGGTGGAACCTGCGATCGCATGTTGGGGAGAGCTGGGGAGGGAAGCATGGCATGTGAAATGCTCTTCCTCCCCCTGGTTTTGTTTCTTCCATCTCCAGCATGCCATTGCACTGGTGCATGCTGGGGAAAAGCACTCCATACACAGAGCCAGGTGGAAGCAACTGGGCCAACTCCTTTGACAAGCAACCACAGCCCACCACCTTCTATGCAAGATGCTATCTTCTTTTGCATAGACACCATAGAGGGGGGGATACACGATGTTCTGGCTATGGGATAAAAGGACAAAGGCATATCTGGTATCCAGACTGGTGGAAACCATAGAGATTCCTGGTCTTATGGGGCCAGCGATTCCCAGAGGAATCCTGGCTTCTACATTCTGCATCACCCATGGCTTGAGCACCGTCTATCCGGTTTATACCACTCTCACGCAGCCCTGGGAAATGAAACAACAAACAAACCAAAAAACCTATGTTCTTTTTGAGGGAGCTGATCAGGATGACGAGGAGTGAAGCCGATTCCTGATGAGATGGGGGAAAGGGGAACAGAAGGCTCACAATAACGTTCCCGGGTCTGTGTGGGGTGTGATATAAATCCACACCAGGATGGACTCACGTGTATGATTTGCCTTGATTAACAGGTTTCCTGTTCTTTTCCTGTTTGTCCATTTTTTTATTTTGTCTTTTTCTTCTTGTTTCCTGTATTATTATTTTGTTTGTTTGTTGCTCTCTGGGAATGCCTCTCTTCCTCTCATCTTTCTCTGCATCCATCTCCCCACTTCCTTCTCTTTCCCTGAACCCCTTCCAATCTTCCATCTCATTTTCCCACACCTCCATGAGCAGTGGCCGCATCCATTACACTGAGATGTATGAAATGCTGACTCTCATGTCACCACCGCTAGGCCTCGGCAAGAGATGTCCCTCCAAAGTGGCGTATAAGGTAGATCAACTCTTCCTTCCTTCTGGGCTAGAGATGAGCAGGAAATGGGACCCAGTGGTGGGGAGGCCTGAAAATGGGGAGGACCTTGGGATGGAAAGGTGGAGGTGGGAACAAAAGGAAAGGGAGATGAGAGAAGACTGAAGATGTAGAAAGGCTCATGGAGGAATGATTTCTCCAGTCACTACAGCAAGAGTATGAAGCTATTATTCACAGTTTTTCATGTATATGTGTATACCTGTGTGTGAAATTTCCTTTTAGAGGGTTACTAAGAAGGCAATCCTGGCAAAATGGCATATTCGTATTTCAAGCAAGCAGAGCACTGAAGACCTGTAGGACAGTAAGAGAAAGCGAGGGACACAAGGAGAGTAGGAGAGAAGAAGAGAAAGAGAGACACAGAGAAAGAGATACAAAGACGCAGAGAGACACAGAAGAAGAGACAGAGAGACAGAGACAAACACACATACATACACAGATAGAAACACACACACACAGAGAGAGAGAGAGAGAGAGAGAATTAAAACCTAGAGTAGGATCTTAGAACTGAAAGTAAGAGAGATAACCTTAGATTAAAATAGGAAGCAATGAGTGAACTCCTTGACGCAAATCAGAGATATTTTACTCTCCTTTGCTGAGGAGTGAGAAAGAATTATTACTTCCTTCTTCATATAAGGAAAATATCTTTTGCGTCCTTATGGCATCAAAAATTCAAGTTATCAAATTTCTTGGAAATGTCTAAAGTAAGAAATAATGGGAAAAGCCTTTAGATTTCTGGAGTTCAAAAGGGCTAGCTTGTAAGGTGAATAGTAACTATCCTCCCAAAATATCTTCCCAGACAGATGAGATAATGTCTTAAAAACATGAAATTCCTAATGAGTTTCTAAGATAAATAATGGACATTGAAACTGACTTAGTGTCAGGAGGCCATAGGTCCTTGAGACTGAGCTTTTACCACTTCACGTTAGCTTACCTTTAAAAAATAAGACATTTGCAGGAGTATGTGTGCTTTTCTCAAAGCATCAGAGTTGAAGAAGCTAATGATGAAAGAGATTACATGATTTGTCTCTAGTCACACAATGCAGTACAAAGTGCTAAATTTGGAATCAGAGAATATGGCTTTGAATCCCAGTCCTTTTACATCCTGCTTGTGTGACATACTCCCTAGGCCTCGGTTTCTTCATCTTTAAATAAGATCTAGATAAACTCTAAAGGCCTTTCTAACCCTAGCCAGGTCTTAAACAGATATTCAGACTTCAATTCGAAGGTTCTTTCTACTCAATACTTAATACATGACATTAATCTTGCCCCATAGTGCTAGAAAAGTTTCAGCCTTTCTATTAACTTGGAAGTTCACCAAGATTATGTTCTCCTTGCTAGGAATGCCAAATGTGTGCTGAAATCATAAGGAGAGACTAGGAGTTTTGAAGTCAAAACCAGAAATAGAATCTGTGCTGCAAGATACTAGACTTGATGGAATCATTCTAGGTTGGAAATTCTATTGAGCTGTTGCAAGCACACACCTAACTACCCTGCCTTACTAGTGATTCTGCCAACAGTCTCATTCCTTGTCTTAATAGCTAAATTCCCCAGTGCTGGGAATAAGCAAATCAAAATTAAGGATATAGATTTCATTTTTGTAAGTTCTATTTTGCTTCCAGGGAGCCATTGAGGCATCTGCTCATACAACCCCCAACTTATGGCTAATTACATATATTGTGAGATGGTAACCTCTTCATTCAGAATATGCTGTCCCAGAGTTTCAGATGTGGAGTGCTCAAGCACGAAGTTCTAAGTCTTAGGAAATGAGAAGTGAAGGAGAAGAGGGTATGGGGATTGGTGAAAAACTAGGATATGAAAAACAAAATACTCTCTGGAAAGTGGATTTGGCCATTTCAGTTTGATCCCTTCCTTTGGAAAAAGGGAACAAGGTCTTCTCACTCTTGCTCCTTTCTCTCTCTCTCTCTCTCTCTCTCCTCTCTCTCTCTCTCTCTCTCTCTCTCTCTTCCTTCCTTCCTCCTTAATATCCTTCCCCCTAGATCTGAATACACTCTTTTTCCATCTTCCCTTCCCTATTCTTCCATATGACTCTACCCTATCCTTTGAATAAGTTGGACTTCTGCATGTATTATCATGTGCTGGCAAATTTCATCTTAAAGACTCAAAAAGGAGGTGCCAGGATTTATCATTCCAGACAGATGAACAAAACAAAGTCTCCCTCCCACCCTTTCCTGCTCCCCAAAGAGGTCAGGGGTATTTGTGGGGGAAAGTGGGAAGTTGGGGTACCTTAAAATAGGAAATGAAGCCAACTCACAGAGCTGGCTCCTGTCTCCCCTCCCTCCCATGCCATATTCTCCCAGCTGCTCTCATCAGAAATGAATTCCCATCCCTAACAGATATTCTTGGGACTTTGAGGGATTCTTACAGAAAGACTAGGGAACTCCCTTGCCAGGGTACTTCCCTTGGGATGTGGCTTCATTCCTTGCTGAAGAGTGAGAAGGGAGAGAAAGTCCTCAGGACATGAGCAGGTAAGGGAAGGGAAGAGAGAGGCTTGATGTGCATGGGGTGGGCAATCCTTGCCCTTCTTTTTCGTCTATGCCATTTGACCTTCTCTGCACTCTTCCTCTCACCTCACCAATGGATCTTTCGCTATTTTTTTTCGCCTGCTGTCTTTTTCCTCTCTCTTTCACACAGAGATTGGTTCTGATGAACATGCCAGTAGCTGAGGACATGACTGTCCATTTCACTTCTACACTGATGGCTCTAATTCGAACAGCTCTGGACATCAAGATTGCAAAAGGTAAAGCATGAAAATGAAGTGAAGAATTTCAGTATTATCGATGCCAGATAGTACTCAGCAGGAGATAAGGACATTTTCCATCAGGATATTATCACCATAACAACAACAGGTAGTACTGGGCTGGGATTCATCTAATGGGGTCTCTTTAGCTAACCAGCTGTGTCAGTTTAGGCAAGTCATTTCACTTTTAATGGACCTCAGTTTTCTTTATCCACAAATTGGTGATATTAGATTAAATGGACTATTATCCCTTCTGCTTCTAATATTCTGGGATTCTAATAACATCAATGTTTTATTTAGTAATTTTGAACCAAAGGATTCAGAAAACATTGGAAATGCTACCTGGTAGCAGGTACTGTTATCTCCATTTTACAGATGGAAAAACTGAAGCACAAACACATGTAAATCATTCTTCCATGGAAAGTTATTGAATTAGTTCTAGAGCTGAGGCAAGTGTTCTGACTTCTAATCCTTTGCCAAGACTGCAAGATCTTATCACTAAGTATGTAGACATATTTATTTGATAGAGATATATAGAGTTAATTGGAGGGAAATAATGCTTGGAGGCAGGTAAACTAGTTAGGAAGTTCTTAAGGCAAACGGAAATGAATTCCTGAACTAAGCTGTGTATGACCAATGAGGATGGAAAATAGGGACAGTCTCATTTTAGAGTATAAACAAGGAGACAATATAGTATACTAGAAAACATGTTTGTGAAGTAACATATAATAAACTAGGATTAGAACCTGGCTTTGCTATTTAACTGCCTGGGTAGCTTTGGATATGTCAACTTATCTCTATGGACCTCAGTTTCTTTTTCTTTAAAATGAGACAGTTGGACAAGATCATTTCCAATATCAATTTCCTTCCTATTCTAGATTCCTTATCATCATTTACCTTTCTAAGGCCACTAAAACACCTGAGATGAATGTAAATAATCTTTGAAAACAGATATATAAGATTTGTTGTTCTCTGTTGAATATCAAGTTTGAATGAGTTTACCTTAAGAGCCAAATGAAGGCATGATGTGGGTGACACTAAATAACTGCACCCTATTTTAACTATTAAAGATTGAAAAAGTAGTAGTTTCCATCATAGTCTGAACCCTTAGCCTTCCTGGTTTTACCAGCTATCCAATTTTTCAAAAAGGACACAAATAATATGGGGTAAGAATGTTTGAGTTAAATGGAAGGATGGGTATTTCCAAAATGAAACATAAGATTTATAGGTTAAAAGGGAAGACTTTATAATATTTTGGGGGCTGTATCTTCACTTCTTTTGCTTTATTTTTCTTCTCTAGTTGATTGCAACACTTAAGGAAAGAATAGAAAATCCAGATCTTTTGACTTCTGCATTATAAAGTAGGATATCTCTGAGTCATTGGAAATGAGATAAAAAATGTGTTCTGTTATGTTGGCAGTAAGACCTGGCTCACTCAATATCAAGAATTATTCTTGTGGTATAAAGTGCCATGTTGATTCAGCTCCTACCCCTGTCTACTCACTTTGGGACCCTTATTACTCCATGGGCATACAATTCTATTTTATTTTATGAAGATACTTCAATGGATCTATGAGGAACTCCTCCAACCTATCCATGTATCATTCTCATCCTGTACCATTCTTTTCTCTGTCTCCCTTATATCCTTCATGGGGAGTTTCCCCAATTTTCTGGATGCTAACTCAACATCTCTTGTCAATTCATTGATAGCAATCAGGTTAGCTATTAGTTAGCCCTCATTCTTACTTCATATTTTGATTTCTTATAGTTCATTTGTTTTATTGTAGGTGGTGCAGATAGGCAGCAGCTGGATTCCGAGCTGCAAAAGGAGACCCTGGCTATCTGGCCTCACCTCTCCCAGAAGATGCTGGATCTGCTTGTACCCATGCCAAAAGGTGTGGGATCTGCTCCTGGGGTACCCTTTTCATTGTGTTTCCATCATTAAAGCAAAACACTCTGAGGGAGAAAAATTCAGTACATAGTTGGGATGACAAAGATATTGAGAAAATGATCTTTTCAGTTAATAGGCAATAAAGATTTTCCATTTTCTGTCCAGCAAGTTAAGGAAGGGCATTATGGATAGAAATAAAATTATAGAAGGAAATTCCCTAACTGTAAAAGCTTTTTATCATATGATATAAATATTGGACTCATTCCTAATAGGACAACATTTTGAAAGAAAAATAATACATAGACATAAACTGAAAAATCATACCAATTATAGAGTTTGCCCCATATTTATACAAAGCAGATGTGTGGGGAGGGAGCAAAATCTACATTAGAGTTAATATGACATTATTTCAACAATTTCTTATATAACTAACAAAAATATCTTATTATTTTGTTATAGAAGTTAATGAATCACATTTAATTCTTCATTATGCTTCAGGAACTTACATTCTAATGAGGAAGAACACACAAGTGAGGGAGTGGTAACTAAGGAATTGTGTTTTGGTCAGAAGAGTCATAGAAATGGATATTGGTTCCACAGGACTGTCAATTGACCAGTCCTTTCCAGAAGCAATGGCAAATTGGCTTAATTACTATTCCCAGAACAAGAAAGCTAAAAAGAATGGCCAGGGTAAAGCCTGCTTGGAGCTGGAGAATGGATAGATAGAGTGGACGTTGGGATGACAAAAATATTGAGAAGATAATCTTCTTAGTTAATAGGTAATAAAGATTTCCCAATATCTTAGTCTAGTAAGTTGATATCATCTTTCTTAAAGAAGGGCAAGACAAGACAGTGTGGCTCTAGGGTAGGACTTCCAAAGTTGAGTGGCTTAACTTCTCCAAGGCTTGGTTATCAGAGGTCTGACTCCAGACTTGTCACTCCAGCAGCAAATATTTCAAAGAAATTAAATAAATATTATGACATTATCATTAGCATCTTTATAATGAGGTAGAACTCTGCAGAAATGAAGTGCTGGGTAGCAGCTTATGAAGCTTGTGAAATTTTCCTACTACTGTGTCTCTCTTGTCTTCTCACTGTTAACATCCAAGTCACCTTTTTGCTTTTAGCCTCAGACTTGACAGTTGGGAAAATATATGCAGCCATGATGATCATGGACTATTATAAGCAAAGCAAAGTAAAGAAGCAGAGACAGCAGCTGGAAGAACAGGTGAGTCAAATGTAAGCATCTGTATAGGCTGTGGACAAGCATAGAAGGGCTAAAAAGAGTCACTTGACCTTTTCCATGTGTACACAAAGTAAATCCACAATGAATATTGTCTGGTACATGGAGCTGGCTGTGAAAGTGAATAAATCACTGAAATACAAAGGCATAAAATCTTGGAAATGAGTAGAATCTGAAGGCTTGGAGGCAAAGTCAAAGGAAATAGGATGCAGGAGAAATGTTCTAAAGTTGGGTACTATGGAACTAGTAACAATGAATCCCACTTCCCTGACCATAATAGTTCTTTATTAGGTTAGTGAATGAGTGATTGAATGGGTGACAAAAAGATGTAGGAGAGGAAGAAACTAACTCTTTTTATTATGTTCTAGGACATTTCCCAAATACCCTAGATGGGGAAAGAGCATTTAAGAAGTTTCTTTCTTATTCTTTTTCTTTTTCTGCATAGAAAAATGCTCCCATGTTCCAGCGAATGGAACCCTCATCTTTGCCTCAGGAGATCCTTTCTAATGCCAAAGCCCTGCCTTATCTCCAGCAGGACACTCTTTCAGGCCTGTAAGTAGAGTAGCTCTTATATATTTTATTTCCCCCCTCCCCCACTCATTCCATTGTGAAGTACCCTGAATCTATTCTACTAAAGATGCCATATAAGTCATATTGAATCAAAGAGAAATGAATTCTTTTTCTATAGCCTTAGAAAGCAAACTTCAAGATTTCAAAATGATTATCATTGTGATAGGGAAAATTATCAAGTTGTTTCAATACTGTTGCCAATTTCCCTAGATGTAGAAAGAGAATTGGCACCCTAATTGGTTAATTGGAGCCCTATCAATTATTCTGTAATAGTACTTCTAACTTAAGATTCTATGCTTTGGTTTTAATTATAATATAAAAAATATTCAGTGAAGCAGCAAGGTAGGGGAGCATTGGTCCTAGAAGTCATGATACCTGTGTTCTTTGTTGTTGTTGGATTGTTTCAATCATGTCTGACTTTTCATGACCCCATTTGGGTTTTTTTTGGCAAAGATACTGGAGTTGCCATTTCCTTCTCCAGCTCATTTTGCAGATGAGGAAACTGGGGCAAAGAGGATTAAGTGACTTGTCCAGGGTTCACAATTAGGAAATGTTAAAGACTGTATTTGAATTCAGGATTATGAGTCTTCCAGACTCCAGGCCTAGTTCTCTATTCACTATGCTGCCAATCCAGCTGTCCTTTGTCCAGTTCTATCACAAGTTATATGTGCAACTTTGGACAAGTCCCTTATCCTATATCAGTCTCACTTTTGTCTGTTATTTAAAAGTCTAAACAGTGAGTGATTACAGACCAGAGATTCCTAAACACCTCTTAATTGTTATAAAAATGTATGGATCAATTAGATGGTCCAGTGAATAGAGCACTGGATTTTGAGTCTAAAAGATCTAAGGTAAAATTTATTCTCAGAGATTTACTGTATGATTCTGGGCAAGTCTGTTAAACTATACTTTGATTTCCTCATCTGCAAAATGGGGATAATAATAGCATATACCTCCCACGTTATTGTGAGGATCAACTGAACTAACAATTATAAAGCACTTAGACCAATGCCTGGCACATAGTAACCATTTTATAAATAATAGCTTTAAAAAGATTGTAGTTCAAACAAATAGCTCATCCTAAGATTAAAAATCCAAATCCAGAAAAGCACTTAAAAGTTATAATTCCAACCCACTCATTTTACAGCTGAGGATGCTGAGGCCATGGGAGGGTTAAATTATTGGCTTAAGGCCACACAGTTATAAAAGGTAAAATTTAGCTTCTTATTCAGATCCTGTGACTCTGGGTTCAATACTGTACCCCCTGTAATAAGGTGTCTTTCACAAAGTAATATGTGAAGCTTAAAAATGATCCTAATTCATGAATTTGAAAGTACCATAGTATTGTGGAAAGAATACCAGTTCTTAAAGGAAAGTTCCTGAGTTCAAATGCTGCCTTTGATCTTACATTTGTGGCTTTGGAGAAGTCACAAGACTATAAAATAAAAGGGCTGGACTCTAGGTCCCTTTCAGTTTTAATCTAAGGTCCTATGAGTCTGTGAATTTTCTCATTGTCACTCCAGCAGCAAATATTTCAAAGAAATTAAATAAATATTATGACATTATCATTAGCATCTTTATAATGAGGTAGAACTCTGCAGAAATGAAGTGCTGGGTAGCAGCTTATGAAGCTTGTGAAATTTTCCTACTACTGTGTCTCTCTTGTCTTCTCACTGTTAACATCCAAGTCACCTTTTTGCTTTTAGCCTCAGACTTGACAGTTGGGAAAATATATGCAGCCATGATGATCATGGACTATTATAAGCAAAGCAAAGTAAAGAAGCAGAGACAGCAGCTGGAAGAACAGGTGAGTCAAATGTAAGCATCTGTATAGGCTGTGGACAAGCATAGAAGGGCTAAAAAGAGTCACTTGACCTTTTCCATGTGTACACAAAGTAAATCCACAATGAATATTGTCTGGTACATGGAGCTGGCTGTGAAAGTGAATAAATCACTGAAATACAAAGGCATAAAATCTTGGAAATGAGTAGAATCTGAAGGCTTGGAGGCAAAGTCAAAGGAAATAGGATGCAGGAGAAATGTTCTAAAGTTGGGTACTATGGAACTAGTAACAATGAATCCCACTTCCCTGACCATAATAGTTCTTTATTAGGTTAGTGAATGAGTGATTGAATGGGTGACAAAAAGATGTAGGAGAGGAAGAAACTAACTCTTTTTATTATGTTCTAGGACATTTCCCAAATACCCTAGATGGGGAAAGAGCATTTAAGAAGTTTCTTTCTTATTCTTTTTCTTTTTCTGCATAGAAAAATGCTCCCATGTTCCAGCGAATGGAACCCTCATCTTTGCCTCAGGAGATCCTTTCTAATGCCAAAGCCCTGCCTTATCTCCAGCAGGACACTCTTTCAGGCCTGTAAGTAGAGTAGCTCTTATATATTTTATTTCCCCCTCCCCACTCATTCCATTGTGAAGTACCCTGAATCTATTCTACTAAAGATGCCATATAAGTCATATTGAATCAAAGAGAAATGAATTCTTTTTCTATAGCCTTAGAAAGCAAACTTCAAGATTTCAAAATGATTATCATTGTGATAGGGAAAATTATCAAGTTGTTTCAATACTGTTGCCAATTTCCCTAGATGTAGAAAGAGAATTGGCACCCTAATTGGTTAATTGGAGCCCTATCAATTATTCTGTAATAGTACTTCTAACTTAAGATTCTATGCTTTGGTTTTAATTATAATATAAAAAATATTCAGTGAAGCAGCAAGGTAGGGGAGCATTGGTCCTAGAAGTCATGATACCTGTGTTCTTTGTTGTTGTTGGATTGTTTCAATCATGTCTGACTTTTCATGACCCCATTTGGGTTTTTTTTGGCAAAGATACTGGAGTTGCCATTTCCTTCTCCAGCTCATTTTGCAGATGAGGAAACTGGGGCAAAGAGGATTAAGTGACTTGTCCAGGGTTCACAATTAGGAAATGTTAAAGACTGTATTTGAATTCAGGATTATGAGTCTTCCAGACTCCAGGCCTAGTTCTCTATTCACTATGCTGCCAATCCAGCTGTCCTTTGTCCAGTTCTATCACAAGTTATATGTGCAACTTTGGACAAGTCCCTTATCCTATATCAGTCTCACTTTTGTCTGTTATTTAAAAGTCTAAACAGTGAGTGATTACAGACCAGAGATTCCTAAACACCTCTTAATTGTTATAAAAATGTATGGATCAATTAGATGGTCCAGTGAATAGAGCACTGGATTTTGAGTCTAAAAGATCTAAGGTAAAATTTATTCTCAGAGATTTACTGTATGATTCTGGGCAAGTCTGTTAAACTATACTTTGATTTCCTCATCTGCAAAATGGGGATAATAATAGCATATACCTCCCACGTTATTGTGAGGATCAACTGAACTAACAATTATAAAGCACTTAGACCAATGCCTGGCACATAGTAACCATTTTATAAATAATAGCTTTAAAAAGATTGTAGTTCAAACAAATAGCTCATCCTAAGATTAAAAATCCAAATCCAGAAAAGCACTTAAAAGTTATAATTCCAACCCACTCATTTTACAGCTGAGGATGCTGAGGCCATGGGAGGGTTAAATTATTGGCTTAAGGCCACACAGTTATAAAAGGTAAAATTTAGCTTCTTATTCAGATCCTGTGACTCTGGGTTCAATACTGTACCCCCTGTAATAAGGTGTCTTTCACAAAGTAATATGTGAAGCTTAAAAATGATCCTAATTCATGAATTTGAAAGTACCATAGTATTGTGGAAAGAATACCAGTTCTTAAAGGAAAGTTCCTGAGTTCAAATGCTGCCTTTGATCTTACATTTGTGGCTTTGGAGAAGTCACAAGACTATAAAATAAAAGGGCTGGACTCTAGGTCCCTTTCAGTTTTAATCTAAGGTCCTATGAGTCTGTGAATTTTCTCATTGTTACTTCATGGTTCCAGTTGTTAAACTATTTGCTCTTTAACTTGGAACATTATTAATTTTAAAGTGCTTTTCTTCCTTTCTTTAAAAATAAAATAAAATGGCTACTCATTGTTAGCCAATTATTTGTTATCTCTAGGTACATGCTATGGAAGGCTATTTTTTGTAGGTTTTAGTTAAATATGGTCCCGTTTTTATTGGATGTTGGAATCCTTACTAACTGCTAACTAATTAGAGTTGATCTAATCTTACAAGAAGATGTTTTGGGCAGAACCTGAAACAAGGTACTAAGTAGAACTAAGTTCAATGAGTTCACACCTCCTCTTGAAGCTCGTTGGGCCAGAGAGCACTATGGGAGAAAACCCATAATCCCTCTCTCTCGTATCCCACAATTCCTCCCTCTTGGATAAAAGAAACAGACAGAAGCTCTCGGTCATATTTCAGTAGAGTTACGCCAGAAGCCCTCTCTCCGAGGCAAGGCAGAATATTTTCCACTTGGCTGGCTGGTGGCAGAAGTGTTCTTCAGAGAGGAAGATGCTACAAGTCGAGATTTCACTGTAATGACATGAAGACTGGAGCTGGCTAGAGGCTGAAGAAAACAGAGGCAGAGGCTGAAGGACCAGACCTTTGGATTTGGAGACATCCGAAGGGCTCTAAGCCTCTAAACCGGCTGTCCTCTGAGAACAAACTCCAACATTTGAACTCTAACACACTAGTACCTTGTAGAGTATCTGAGAAATAGCAGATCCTTCTAAATATTTGTTGAATGATTAATTTCAATTCATTAATAGTTAATATTTAGGCTAAGTCATTTAACCAGTATATCTAATTGTCCAATAAATCTTTCTCTATCTTGTTCCTAAGGATAACATTCAACAAGGATTTCAAATTTTGTTAAGATGCACAATGATTTTTGCTTATATCTTCTCCAGAATAGTAGTTTTCAAATCATTACAGAGACATGGCTAAGTAGTTTTAGAAAGACAATGCAGCAAAGTATTAGTGATTATTCATTTTTTACCAATTGTTTATATATATATATGCCATAAACATTACTTTTATATTTTTTCCTCGATTAGTTTATTAAGGCTATGATGAAAAATAGATAGAAAAATGATCTTGGATTCAAGAAAATCTGAATTCAAGTTCTTATTTAGATAAATGGCTTGGGCTGGCAAACTTATCTAGGCCAGAATTATTTAATGGATTTGGGATGCCAAAAACACAAACAAAGCACCAGTTCTTTTGTCTAAGGACATCGCAAGCTGCCTCTGTAGCCTCAATCCTTACTAACTGCTAACTAATTAGAGTTGATCTAATCTTACAAGAAGATGTTTTGGGCAGAACCTGAAACAAGGTACTAAGTAGAACTAAGTTCAATGAGTTCACACCTCCTCTTGAAGCTCGTTGGGCCAGAGAGCACTATGGGAGAAAACCCATAATCCCTCTCTCTCGTATCCCACAATTCCTCCCTCTTGGATAAAAGAAACAGACAGAAGCTCTCGGTCATATTTCAGTAGAGTTACGCCAGAAGCCCTCTCTCCGAGGCAAGGCAGAATATTTTCCAAAACTGCTAACTAATTAGAGTTGATCTAATCTTACAAGAAGATGTTTTGGGCAGAACCTGAAACAAGGTACTAAGTAGAACTAAGTTCAATGAGTTCACACCTCCTCTTGAAGCTCGTTGGGCCAGAGAGCACTATGGGAGAAAACCCATAATCCCTCTCTCTCGTATCCCACAATTCCTCCCTCTTGGATAAAAGAAACAGACAGAAGCTCTCGGTCATATTTCAGTAGAGTTACGCCAGAAGCCCTCTCTCTGAGGCAAGGCAGAATATTTTCCACTTGGCTGGCTGGTGGCAGAAGTGTTCTTCAGAGAGGAAGCCAGCCAAGTGGAAAATATTCTGCCTTGCCTCGGAGAGAGGGCTTCTGGCGTAACTCTACTGAAATATGACCGAGAGCTTCTGTCTGTTTCTTTTATCCAAGAGGGAGGAATTGTGGGATACGAGAGAGAGGGATTATGGGTTTTCTCCCATAGTGCTCTCTGGCCCAACGAGCTTCAAGAGGAGGTGTGAACTCATTGAACTTAGTTCTACTTAGTACCTTGTTTCAGGTTCTGCCCAAAACATCTTCTTGTAAGATTAGATCAACTCTAATTAGTTAGCAGTTAGTAAGGATTCCAACAATTGGAACCTACAATTCCAACCCAAATATTAGTACAGTGCCCATATGCTAGTATTGTATGTCTTTGTGATAGATTGTTTTGTCCTCAACACCGTCAGAAGGCCATTGCTGCCATTGTGAAAACTGGGATCCAAGAAGGAAACAAGTAAAGCAGAGCCAGATGCAAGAAAGAGAATGAAGAGGGGAAAAAATGGGTTTGAACATTGTGTGTTCATATTATTGTAAGAAGGTTTGGAAGCCAACATTTCATAGACCAGGGCTAATCCAAGAAAGACCAATCAAGAAACACAGCTTTGGGCAATGTCAGTGCCATTGTCATAACAGCCAAATGGGCAGAACACCATTGTTTTGAACATTCAGTTGTTTTTGTTTTTGCTTTTAATGCCTCCTAGGATTGTTCACCTTTAAAAGAACAGAGAGAAAAAGACTCAAGACTAATCACATAATCACTTCATATTGGAGACCAGACTAGTGCTGAACAATACACTGTTTGAGAATATCTGCTCACATTTAACAAGTAACAGTTTATCTCACCTAGGCACAGAGAGAGTCATGTGATTAAAGCAAGGAAGGTATCATCTGTCCCCAAGAATTCATGGGATACTTGCATTTGATTTGCAATAGCATTTACTAAGTACCCCCTGTCTGGACTTCTACTTACTATCTCCTTTTCTATGAGAATTAGCTTACCCAGAAGGACCATCTTTGGTCTAATTTTCATGACCTTATCTACTCTCCATACCTGAGAGCATAGGTAACAATTTTCTATATTAGCTTACACATATCCAGATGTACTTTACAGAAAAGTATTTTAAATATTTCATACTTTATGTATTTAAAAGCAAGTCAGAAATGTTTTTCTGGACCATCAAGATTTTGAGAATTTGGCTCATTTCTAGGTCCCACTTATTCAGAGAAATGAGGTTTCATTACAGTACACTGTGTCCAAGGGTTCTCCCATCAAATGGGAATTTTTCAGTGACAAAATATTCCTACAGAAGGCAGAAGTAGCCCTGATACCTCCTTCTTCTATTTGCCTCTGTTTGAAGCTCTTCCTAGGAAATGTTGGGGAAAGATGAGTGACATTTCATCAAATGATATACAAATATCTAGCTATTATTTTGTTCATCTGTGAAATGAACAAGTTAGACTATATGACTTGTGAGTCCCTTCTAACCTTGGGTCTCTAATCTTAAAATGATTTTTGACTTTAAAAATAAGATTAAACCTAATTAGTTAATTTGATTCATTTTGTTAGTTATGCATGACCCACTTTGGAGAAAAATTTAGGTCATTGGATCTCATATGATCCATTCTCTTCCTATGAGTCCAATAATAGATCTTATGATCTATTAGGGCTTTTTTCAAATACTGTTTGGCAGATCACAAGCACCAAAAAAAATCAGTTAAAGCTCTCAGATGCATAACAAGATGTATGGGGAATTGTGATGTCTAATGTCCAGTCATTATTCCTGATAGACAGATAGTTCCACTTTCTTACATGATCTAGAATTTGGCTTAAATTTTCTGAATGGGTTGAAATAGTGGCCTCAATAGTAAATGGTGGAAGTGGTTGCCAATGGCAGACGGATGCTTGTAAAAAGTTGGATAGATCTCTTTGCTAACTAGCCCAGAATTGTTTGTCCCTATTGATCAACCAGTGCTTAAGACTTCAAGCAATGGGCCTAATAACAATTACAATATTACAGGACCTGGACCTTCTTGCTCTTGTTCTTGTTTGATTCAATATCTGCCAAAAATATCCTTTAACTCAGTTCTCATGCCTTATTCCCATTCCTTTTGCTTTCTAAAAAATCTCAGTCAAGTGCCTCACCTCAATAAGCCCAGCTCTTAGCTTCTACCTATTCTGTAAGCAAAAGAAGTCTATATGTTATATCATATCAAGAATGCTGACATAATACATCATTCCTGAAACTGAAAAATAATAATAAAAACCATGACTGCTTAATATTTAAACAAAATGTTCAATGTTTAAACAGTGAAGTTCTTCTGCTGAGTGTGAATACTGAATAGAAATTGGTTTGCAATCTACCACTGGCCTCCCATATGGCTGTGTGTTATAAATGATGTCATTTGTCACAGATATGTTAGCTGCCAGAAGAAGACTGCTTGGTGCCAAATGTAGGTTGAAAAAAAAGACTTTTCTCCTTTTTGATGTATTTCCCATTATCCCTCCTAGAATCCTACAAGACACCAAGATGTCTACCATTCCCAAGGGCAGCCTTTACTTTAAAGGAAGTCATATAACAAGGGCAGGTACTGTTAGTAGTTTCAGCACAAAGATTTGTATTATTCTTCCTCTGAATCTGGATTTTTTTTTCAGGAGCAGTCGGAGTGGGTACCCATCTATGAGTCCACTCTCCCCACAAGAAATATTCCAGTTGGCTTGTATGGACCCAAACCATGAGGACTTCCAGGAGCAACAGTCTCTGGTGAATGAATGAGTTATACTACCTTGAAAATACTCATGGTTTCCTAGTCCCTACTCTCACTTTCAGATTTTGTTTTTAGGACTATGATTTTTGGAAGCATCATTTGGGGTATCCAGCTGAGATTTCCCCATTACCCTTATGACCACCCTCATCTTATCCCAGCTGGATTTTTGGCCTATTGTCTGACCAAATGCTCATCTCACCAGGTCTTAAAAGCCTAGAACCCCTTTCTCTGGCACAAAATGGTACAATTCAAGCTGTTTTGATTTGTGCCACTAGACATAAGGAATGGAAATAAAATTAAGAAAAATAAAACCTCTTGTGTTATGGAGGTCTTGAGGCAAATCATCATAAAGCAAATGGCATCAAGATATAGCTAACAATAGTCAGGTGCTACTTGAAACTTCAGAATATCTTATGTCATCCCCCTTCTTTGCTCAATATCAGTAATGTCTAATTTGAAATCAGTGACTTTCAATGTAAAGTACATTGAAACTGCCTTCTGCAGGGATTGAAGTCGCTTGATTATTTGGCTCAGACTCAAGTAAGAATTAATTTCTGGAGGAATTTGAACCCAAACAAGTTTTTGTAAACAAGAATATTCCCAAAGAATAGCATGGAATTAGTCTAGGACTATTCAGTTTTAGGGGAATCAAATCAGAGGTAAGGAAGGGGAAACTTCTTATTCACAATATTATTAATTCCAGTAGGTATCCTCAGCCTAGGTGATCAAAAGATCCCTTCAGGGATAAACAACAGGATATCTTGGGCTATAACAATAAGAACTACTCTCTGTGCAAAATTCTATATAAATAACCTTCCCAGGTGAATTCCAACTCATCCTCATCTTAGGATAATTATAACTGAACTGTTTCCTTCCCTTCCGCCACACTCAGTCTCTGGCTCTGCTGTCTTTCTGAGTTTAGCCTATCAATGGTCTAGATGGATGACACATACTGGTTATATCTATGGGGGGGAAGGGAGGGCATTTGTGCCTGATTTCAGGCATATGTGTGGAATATATGTTTAATAGAATTGTACACCTTAGAGATGGAAGCAATCTGATCTCATTCCTAAAGACTCAGGCTGATGGAGTAACTCTTTTCCTATGACAGCTAAAAGAAGTCATGAAATATTCATGGTTGTGTGGGGGAAAACATGGTTAACTATGTCAGTCATTCTTAGTGACTGGTCAGCTCTCTCAGAAATACCCAGACAGCTCCCAAGTTTACTAAAGATGGGGGAGGAAATATTAGCCTTCATAATTTCTGCCTATCCTACCTTCTTAAGAACTTTGAACCAAGAACCAGGGAATATTTTTTGTTTTAATTACATTCTATAACTTTCCCATTCACCTGTTCCTCTTGGCGATATATCTGTTAAAGATAATTCAGCAATGTATCCTTTCTTTCACAGGATGACTTCCCTTATTCCACAACCTCATTTCAGCTGTCTGGCTCCACTGGGCTGAGCCATGGTGCCAGGATCCTTTGGATTTGTGTCCATTTCATTGTTAGTGCTGATGTCTGTGATCCAAATTCAGATGTCAGCCTGTGCCACGCAAACACCAATGTGCGATCTGATTATCACTGCCCATTACTCACAGCCTACCTACCCCCCCTCCAACTTATGTCCACCTTCTGACACATGGCCCCAATATTCATGTGTGTGTTTTATGTATGACATGTGTGCATATGCATGTGTCTCTGCACCACCTTTGCTCCTATAGAAGTCTGGTGTAAAATAACTGTATATTTGGAGTCGGATGTACGTGCTGTTTAAGAGTGTCTAACAACTTCTCTCTAAATTCCTATTCTGAACACATGTTTCACCTCCACTGAAAGTAAACTTCACTAATAATTGAAACCACACATCCAGATGGCCACAAAGACTGCCTCAAATAAAGCAAGGGATGTCAATGATTCTTTGAAGCTATCATCTTCCTGGTGATTTCAATTCTATATAGAAGAGAACCCACTCAAATTAGCACATCTTATCCACATACATTACTGATTTATGTCACTTCCTAATGGAAAATTACACATTTTGTAGGAATAAATTCCTAACAATATACACTGTCTTCTGATGTCTCTTTTTAAAGTTGATATAAGCATACATTCTTGAGGCACTCTTATGTCACTCTTTAATAGTGACATGTAGAAGTTACAAAATTTTTCTATTTCTTTTTGCCAGGGTTGAAACATGATAATCAGATAATTTGAATCTTTGATTGAACTTAAGAATTAGTGGAATCCTGCCAATTTTTGAACAATAAAAGAATTCTTCAGATTTAAATCTTTAAAAAGCCAAAATATACCACAGCCAAATTATTAACTTTCATTACATTTTGCAAGTATCTAAAAATATTATTAAAGCATTAAATTGAATTAAAGTTTAACCTAAATTAAAATTTAAAAGTACTTGTCAAAAATAAATTATTTTGCAAAATAACAAAATACACTGAAAGAATGCTGATATTTGACTTGCTGAGATGATTCTAACATAATTATTTTTCACCCAATGGTCAACCTTCTGTTGATAAGCTTCTATATAGCTAAGCTGGTCCTTGGACAGAAAACATGGCGTGGCACCATACTAGACTTTTGTCTTCCCATTTTGGTAGAATATGCCCACATATTGTGTACACTCTACCAAAAGAGTATTTGAGTAGCCATGACTACCTTTTTGGCCTAATGAGGCTTTTAAATCGGACTTTAATGAAAGATAAATCCAGAAATTATTTATTCCACTGAACCTATTTGTGCTTCCATGCACAAGTATATGTGGGCAGATACACACACACACACACACACACACACACACACACACACACAAATGAAATTCTTAAATGAATTGATTCCTTCCTTTGAAGCCATTCCTGGTCGGGTAAAGGCAGGATCTTCAGCTGAAAGAGGAGATGCAATAGGATTGAACCAAGTCCCACAAGCTTGGCTGTGTGTTTATTTCCAGGAGCCAGAGGTTAGTGAGTTAAAAATCGTGCAATCCTCTAAGCATGGCAGCTACCTCCCTTCGGACACCCAGGAGCATGCAGTATCTGGGAGGGCATCATCGATGCCACGCCTGACTATGGATCCCCAGGTAAAATGCAACCACCACTCACCCGATGCCGTAGCAAGACAGGCTGAGTCAATAGGCTTCGCAATAACATCTGACATTTTTCAGGTGAAATATTACCTTCCCATCAGCAAGATCCTTCCCTGGAGTCTTCTTTAGCTGATCCTGTTTATCAGGCACTATGTTTTCAGTGACTATCTAATCAAATAAAGTAACTTCCACTGAGAAAGATCAACCATCCCTTTGACAGGCTATTGACCATCTACAGTTTAAAACATATTGAAGATTCTCAGAATGCAACCAAGCCACATGGGAAATGCATTTCAGGAATTTTCCTGCCTCTTTTTCTAATCTTTTTTTTTCTCTTTCCTACCTTCCGTCTACACACACACACACACACACACACACACACACACACACACATACACGTATACACGGAATTCTGAGACCATCTGTCCTAAAATGGTGCAGCCACATCTCATCTCTTTGTCTGTCCACCAGCTCTTTTCTTTTGTCTGTCTGTCTGTGATCCAAATTCAGATGTCAGCCTGTGCCACGCAAACACCAATGTGCGATCTGATTATCACTGCCCATTACTCACAGCCTACCCCCCCCTCCAACTTATGTCCACCTTCTGACACATGGCCCCAATATTCATGTGTGTGTTTTATGTATGACATGTGTGCATATGCATGTGTCTCTGCACCACCTTTGCTCCTATAGAAGTCTGGTGTAAAATAACTGTATATTTGGAGTCGGATGTACGTGCTGTTTAAGAGTGTCTAACAACTTCTCTCTAAATTCCTATTCTGAACACATGTTTCACCTCCACTGAAAGTAACCTTCACTAATAATTGAAACCACACATCCAGATGGCCACAAAGACTGCCTCAAATAAAGCAAGGGATGTCAATGATTCTTTGAAGCTATCCTCTTCCTGGTGATTTCAATTCTATATAGAAGAGAACCCACTCAAATTAGCACATCTTATCCACATACATTACTGATTTATGTCACTTCCTAATGGAAAATTACACATTTTGTAGGAATAAATTCCTAACAATATACACTGTCCTCTGGTGTCTCTTTTTAAAGTTGATATAAGCATACATTCTTGAGGCACTCTTATGTCACTCTTTAATAGTGACATGTAGAAGTTACAAAATTTTTCTATTTCTTTTTGCCAGGGTTGAAACATGATAATCAGATAATTTGAATCTTTGATTGAACTTAAGAATTAGTGGAATCCTGCCAATTTTTGAACAATAAAAGAATTCTTCAGATTTAAATCTTTAAAAAGCCAAAATATACCACAGCCAAATTATTAACTTTCATTACATTTTGCAAGTATCTAAAAATATTATTAAAGCATTAAATTGAATTAAAGTTTAACCTAAATTAAAATTTAAAAGTACTTGTCAAAAATAAATTATTTTGCAAAATAACAAAATACACTGAAAGAATGCTGATATTTGACTTGCTGAGATGATTCTAACATAATTATTTTTCACCCAATGGTCAACCTTCTGTTGATAAGCTTCTATATAGCTAAGCTGGTCCTTGGACAGAAAACATGGCGTGGCACCATACTAGACTTTTGTCTTCCCATTTTGGTAGAATATGCCCACATATTGTGTACACTCTACCAAAAGAGTATTTGAGTAGCCATGACTACCTTTTTGGCCTAATGAGGCTTTTAAATCGGACTTTAATGAAAGATAAATCCAGAAATTATTTATTCCACTGAACCTATTTGTGCTTCCATGCACAAGTATATGTGGGCAGATACACACACACACACACAAATGAAATTCTTAAATGAATTGATTCCTTCCTTTGAAGCCATTCCTGGTCGGGTAAAGGCAGGATCTTCAGCTGAAAGAGGAGATGCAATAGGATTGAACCAAGTCCCACAAGCTTGGCTGTGTGTTTATTTCCAGGAGCCAGAGGTTAGTGAGTTAAAAATCGTGCAATCCTCTAAGCATGGCAGCTACCTCCCTTCGGACACCCAGGAGCATGCAGTATCTGGGAGGGCATCATCGATGCCACGCCTGACTATGGATCCCCAGGTAAAATGCAACCACCACTCACCCGATGCCGTAGCAAGACAGGCTGAGTCAATAGGCTTCGCAATAACATCTGACATTTTTCAGGTGAAATATTACCTTCCCATCAGCAAGATCCTTCCCTGGAGTCTTCTTTAGCTGATCCTGTTTATCAGGCACTATGTTTTCAGTGACTATCTAATCAAATAAAGTAACTTCCACTGAGAAAGATCAACCATCCCTTTGACAGGCTATTGACCATCTACAGTTTAAAACATATTGAAGATTCTCAGAATGCAACCAAGCCACATGGGAAATGCATTTCAGGAATTTTCCTGCCTCTTTTTCTAATCTTTTTTTTTCTCTTTCCTACCTTCCGTCTACACACACACACACACACACACACACACACACACACACACATACACGTATACACGGAATTCTGAGACCATCTGTCCTAAAATGGTGCAGCCACATCTCATCTCTTTGTCTGTCCACCAGCTCTTTTCTTTTGTCTGTCTGTCTTACATCAAGTTTTGACAAACAGAGATGAGAAGTGTTTTTCTGTGGTTGTTTAGGTTCTTGGTTTTTTTTTCTGCTTTTTTTGGGGGGGTGAATTTGTTTTCACATCTTCCCAAAGTAGAGAACCATGACTTTAATGGATGAGTCTAGCAGAATAGAGAAACTGAAAGCCAAGAGGCTTTTCCCTCCCCTTTTAAGATGGGCTCACTCTGAAGTCAGCTGGCCCAAAGCAGCTTCTCAGAAGGGGAAAATGGATGTTTCAAAATCTATTCCTTAGACCCACATTTTTAACATCTTTTCAACTAATGTGTCATAAAAGAGATTCAATGTTTCCCACAAATCCAGGCTTAGCTGTTGTAAGGGATTGTACCTGCACAATATCTCCCTGCATTCTGCTTATTTCCTCCTCAATACAGTCAGCTTCTCACTTTGCTGAGCATCAGGCTCCTCTACTATATTCCACTGGTCCTATACTATGCTAAGATCCTATATACATCATCTGGTACTTCCTACTCATTCAGCTTGGTTCTCAGCAAGAGACCATAAGGGAGTCTCTCTTTGAGGCCACAAACTTTAAATCTGCAACAATTCCAGATGCTTATTTGCTTATTTTTTTTTCTCTTTTCTTATCCATCCATCTGCTAATAATTAATTCAGGTTCTGTATTCTCTTTTGGGTCATGCTTTCAGGTGGTGACGGACCCAAGCTCCATGAGGCGTTCCTTTTCCACTATCAGAGACAAGCGCACGAACTCCTCCTGGTTAGAGGAGTTTTCAATGGAGCGAAGCAGTGAAAACACCTACAAGTCCCGCCGACGTAGTTACCATTCTTCTTTGCGCCTGTCAGCTCACCGGCTGAATGCCGACTCAGGTGAAGAATATTTTCTGGGCTCTGGTCAGTTCTCTGATCAAAAGAAATTTAGTCATTTCATCCATCAATGAGTCTCTTCCTTGAAGAACTAGCTCTGGTTCAGGGCTTATTGGCCCTATGAATTATTTTAGAATGTTAGAACTATGACCAAAGACAAAATGGCAGTACTCTGAATGCAGGTAGTTGTGGAAGAAAAACTCTTTCCAAAAAATTTCCTTTTCATCACCTCATCCCTAAAAAAAATCTGAAATTTAAATCAATTAACATTTGTTAGATGTATATTGTGAGCAAGACACTGTGCTAATAAGTACTAGAGACACAAAAATGATTAGTCTCTAGACTGAGGAACCCAGGTGTACAGAAGTAGAGTTGGAAGGATGCTTGCAGAAAAAATCTTTTCAATACATGAGAAACTGTTTCCATTTTACCTTTGGATCTCAGGCATCTAACACAATATCCTGCATAGAATAGGTATTTAATAAATGTTTAATTGAATTTGTTGGAAGTAGAATATGTGAAGGGGAATAGTGTGAAATAAGGCTGAAAAATTAGATTGGAGTCAGGCTAAGTATGGATTTTATGGCAATTGGGAGTTTTTAAAAAACATTTTTAAGCAGAAAAGTAACACAAGCTCATTGAAAAAATGATTTTGACAGCTATTAGAAGGATGGATCAGAAAAGGGAGGTGGAAAGAGCAGCTATTAAAATTATGGCCTAATAAGATTCATATCTTAAAAGTAATATTTATTTTCCTAAGCTATGGTTATTTTAGTCACGTATGACTCTGTGACCCCATTTGGTATCATTGTGGCAAAGATATTGGGCTGTTTTTCCATTTTCCTCTCCAGCTCATTTTACAGATGGGGAAACAAAGGCAAACAGAGTTGTGAGTTGTCCAAAGAAACACAGATAGAAAGTGTCTGAGACTAGATTTGAATTCAGAATGATGAATCGTCCTGCCTCCAGACCTGACACTCTGTCCAATATGCAATCCAGATGCTGAACCATCAGATTCCATTATCTATTATTCCACTACGATTGGTTGTTAGAAAATCCAGAAATGAGATTACTGGAGAGGGACTTTGAAGATCACCTTGTCCAACCTTCATTTTACAAAGTGAGGAAATGAAGGTCTAGTAAGATCGTGACTTACATAAGGTCACATAACTAATTAATGGCAGGGGTGTGACTACTACCCAGCTTCCAGATCCTCTTTAGGTTTTTTTCTGCTGCAACCCTTGGTGTCATTAACTCGCAGAAACTTGCTTCCTAATGCTGGTACCATCTTAACCATAAAAGATGTATGTTTGCATAAGACACTGAAAATTCCTGAATAGCATTTCTGGCAAACAAAAAACACATCTTGTACCCTGGGAGAATATGGCTAGTGTGAAAGGGAAGTAGAACAGATGGCCTTCTACAAAGTGGAAATATCACAAATTGGAGACTTTCAAACTCTCTTGCTTACCCAAAGGTATTTCCTTTCTGATCCTTTGCTCTCAGTTTCAGATCCCATGTTGATAAGGACCCAAATCCACACGACCCATTAAGGTTTATCTTCCTTTGTGAGCTTCTTTCTGTTTACTTCTCTCTATTCTCATCCATAGGCCACAAATCTGATACCCATCGCTCAGGAGGCAGAGAACGTGGCCGATCCAAAGAACGCAAGCACCTTCTGTCTCCTGATGTATCCCGCTGTAATTCTGAAGAACGGGGTGCTCAAGGAGATTGGGAGTCTCCTGAGCGACAACAGTCCAGATCACCTAGTGAGGGCAGATCTCAGACACCCAACAGACAAGTGAGTATGAAAAGTTGAGACTTCAGCAGGAATGCACACACTGTTTTTGGCTATGGAGATTCATAACTTCCAACCCTTGTGGAAGTTATGCTTCTGAACTCACAAATACCGATCGCTCCAAATTAGCATATTCAAAAGTAATATCTACCATGCAGAAAACCAAACTATCACCTAACGAATGAGTAGAATGTTATCTTTGAAATCCCAACATACTGCTTAAATTTATCATTTTCAGCCAATACGATGCCCTTTGATTAAGAAGGTACCTTTGCTACTCCCAGAATCTCAGAAACACAGTTGGAAAGGGTCATCTAGCCCAACTTTTACCTGACAAAGAATTCTATCCACAACATCCCCCAATCACCAATCGTTCAACTTGCACTAAAAGACTTGCACTAAAAGTGAGAAAGAGCCTACCATTTCCCAAATCAGCACACTTCATTTGATGATAGTTATAATTTTAGCAAATCTTTCCTTTCATCAAGCCTTGCAGTATGTCTTAATTCTTCCACTGGAGTCCAAACAGACCCTTGAGAACAACTGTCACATCTTCCTCAAGCTTTTCAGCCATTCCTGATATGGCATTACTTTAAGAGCCTTCATCATCCTTGTCATCCTCTTATGGATGCTCTCCAGTTTACCCAAGGTTTTTCTAAAATGTTACAACCAGAAATGAACACAATATTCAGGATATAGGCAGATCAAGGTAGAGATTGCAGTGGAATTCTTAGATTTCTTTTTCTAATAAAAAATAACTATTTCTATATTTCATATTTGCTTTTGATGAGAATGAGAATTCATTGTTCAGACCAGTCCTGTTTAATAAGTACAAAGCAACTGTATTGATTGTGTTCCCATCTCTTCTAGAATAAAAAAGATAGGATAGAGGACTACAAATTACAAAGTCCATTCACTAGCCAGTCTGATTTCAGAGTTTTATGGAAACAAAATTTGTGTCCCAGTTGTTGCCTCCTCATCTTCATGTCTCTGTCCCCTATCAGGAAATCATGGATTCAGAGAACTTTGCAAATAGGATCCATGTTTGCTAAAGATCCATAATAAGGCCAGTCTTGCAAGGGTACAGGAGAACAAGAAGTTAATTTCCAGTATCCTATTCATAAAAGACCCAAAAGTGTTAGGGAAAGGGGACATAGAGGTCTGTACAAAGAAAGCTATATGTCTCCAGGAGTCAGACAGGGTCCATGCCCTAACAATGGTCAATAAGAGAGAAAAGAGCTCCAGATAAAGGTATTGTAGAATAATCAGTGGTATCCAACAGCAATCCTGTCACTTGCCACCCAAACTTAAGAGATCTTTAGAACTCCTCCCTACCTTGTATTGTGATTATTTTTCTCTTCTCATTCTTTTAAATGCCATACAACTATGGCTTTCTCTTCCTTTTTTTTCCACTTTGATCCCAAATAGTTACCAGTATGCAATTGAAAATGTCTGGACTTCTAGCTGAGCCTTGCCTCTTACCAAATGTATTTCAAGCCGACATTGGCAAACTTTTGGACTAAAATTAGAGTTAGGAGTTGATAAGAAGATTTCAATCTTATCCATTCCCTAAAGTTCAGACTAAGGTGGCTCACCTTAAGACTAGATTTCTAAACAAAAGCCCAAGAGCCCATCACCCCAAGCCTACTTTAACCTATGTTTCTCTCCTGCTCCACAGGGTACAGGTTCCCTTAGTGAAAGCTCCATTCCTTCTATCTCTGACACCAGCACCCCAAGGCGAGGTCGTCGACAGCTTCCACCTGTTCCCCCTAAACCCCGGCCCCTCCTCTCCTACAGCTCCTTGATGCGACATCCTGGTAGCATCTCCCCACCATATGATGGGAGTGAAGTTGGCTCCCCACTCCCCTCCAAGGCCCTGGAAGGCAATGATGCCTGCCTGACTGAGTCTTCCAGCTCACCACAAGCAAAGCAGAGTCAGCCCTCCACTCCCCAGCGCTATATCTCAGAGCCTTACCTGGCTTTGCATGAAGACTCCCATGCCTCGGACTGTGGCGAGGAGGAAACACTCACCTTTGAGGCTGCTGTGGCCACTAGCCTGGGCCGCTCCAACACCATTGGTTCAGCGCCTCCCCTGAGACACAGCTGGCAGATGCCCAATGGGCACTACCGGAGGCGGAGGCGTGGGGGACCAGGGCCAGGGATGATGTGTGGGGCTGTTAGCGATCTCCTGAGTGACACAGAAGAGGATGATAAATGCTAGAGGCCATGCCCCCCTCCGATGCATGCTCTTCTCCAATATGGGGGAAAACAGATAGACCCAACAAGCCAGTGAAGCCTGGGGGGAGGAGGAAGAAGAAAGGACATTATGCAGAACCAGAGAAGAAAAAAGGAAGGAAAATAGAAAAACAATCAAACCCACCAAAAATGATTTGATTTCCTTTTGCAAGATGGGCACAGCCATGGATCTGTCTCCTTGCTGAGGGAGAGAGAGAGAAATGTGGGAATGTGGACAGTCATCTTCAAGGGAAAAGAAAAACCAATATAATGGCTCTACTTCCCCCTCATTCCAGTCACAAAGGGAATGGCTTTATGTATGCCAGTATTGCCCTGAGAAGCATAGAAAACCTCCTGGCTGGAAGCTGGGATCCATAGGAAATAGCCAACAATAGAGGAAAATGCCTCCCTTCCTCTCCCTCTCATGCTTTCCAGCCATTACCACTGTCGACAGAGTAATCTCAATAGCATTTTGTGCTATCCCATGGGTTTGCTCTCTACACAAGAGTTTATCCAAGGTCAGGAGTTCTGGATTACCTGTGTGGGAGGCAGGGAAGGAGAAGAAAAATGGGGGTGGTGGGATGGCCAGTAGAAGAAGTGGTCCATGGTGCTCTGTCATGGAAGGAGATAGTCGTCTGAGTAGGAACAGTAAAAGTCCCATAGCTTATATCATGGAAGATCATAGATTTTGAGCTGGGAAGGGCCATAGAGGTGATCTAGTTCAACCCCTTCATTTTTCCAGATGATAAAACATTGACTAAAAAATTGGTTAAGTGACTTGTCTAAAGTCACAAAATAGTTAAGTGGCAAAATTGGAATTCATACCTGTTTTCTGACTCCAGATTCAGCAGTATTACCAGACAAGACTCACTTTTATAGACATTCCTATAGACTGAGATACACACACACACACACACACACACACACACACACATATACACACAAACACACAGCTTTATGGCTGTGCGCATGTACCGTGAGTTCATGTGTTGATAAACAGAGCCTCACCCAAGATCATCTTTTCCTCCTGGGTCTCTAGCCAGCAGACAGCAGCTTGATCTACCTAGAAGGCTGAGATGATGAGTGGTTATATATGTCTTATTCAATGAAATCAATTAGAAATGTTCTGATCATCCCTGCACTTCTCCTGAGAGGGTCAAGAGAGATCACATGTCAAATAGCTGGACCTTTAAAAAAGCGAACTAGATAAGGTTATTTAAATTGAGAAAACCTCTATCAGGCAATATTTGAATGCCTCCTATGTGTGTGCAGGGACACTACAGTTGGATAGTTGGATTTTTTTGGTTAGCATGTGGTTAGGGACCAGCTTCACTAGTTCTGTGGGATCCTATTTAAGGTAATTAGTCAATATACCTCAGTTTAGGCTTAGGACACTGCTTGCAGGAGAGCAGTTTCTATGCTGGAAGAAAACTTCATGTAATAAAGAATATTTCTTTAAGCCAGGACCCTATCTACTTCCCTTCTCCCTTGAGTGACAACACTGCAGGACAGCAGTCAATCTGGAATCTCTTCTTGTGCTATAGCACAGAAAAGTTCTGCACTCAACAAACCCCACTTCCTTCTTCTATAATGCTTTGTTTACACTTTGGCAAATGAGAAAGCGATATAGACTAAGGACTTATTCCAAGGCAGTTTATAATGCTCTGTCCTACCTCCAATGCCTGATTCCAGAGCTGGTTAATGTCATCCCTTATATCTACCAGTTTTCCACTGGAACTTCCTACAATGAGATAGACGAGCCCCCTTCCTTAGTTAAACAATGAAGGGGAGCAATGATCCTCAAAATCCAGTATCCTCAAGATATTATCCAAAGGGACCGTTTAATAGCAGGTCAGGGGACTCCACTAAAACTTGATAAAGTGAATAGATTGCCCTTTGCAGGAAAAAAAGGCACTGCCTTTATTTGGACCCACCCCCAATATAGCTACCTCCATCTTTCAAAAATAGCACTATTGCCAGAAGAATTATACCACAATTAAAAGGGATCATTGAGAAATGAGCCCTGTCAGGGTACCAGTGGTCCCTGGCCAAAGCCACAATCAGAATCAGGAAAAAAAAAAGAAGGAAATAAAACTACCATTAAGACCCAATTCCTGTCCCAGAACCCACTAGAGACTTCCCTTGTTCCATTTCAAAGGATGAACCTTAAAATGGAAAACCAGTGGAAGGAAACCATTGTCGATTCTGTCAGTAACTACATATAACCTCTTCATACCCCTCTTAATCAAAGAATGGATGACAGAGTTTTTCTTAGACTCATTTCTGAGATATTTTCCTATGGCTTTCTAGTCTGGATAAAAAGAAAATCTAGTAGGATTAGTTTTGCATACAGAATACCTCCTAGTGACCCGAAGGCACCAGTCATTCTATATAAATCCTGCAGATATTAACAGACATTCATGCAAGCCATCATACCACATGTGGTCAGTCACTAAGCCAAATTTACCATCTAGGGAATGGAAGGTCAGTGGCAAAGAGATTGCACTTTTCAAATGACCTGCTCTTTCTTCCTTAGCTATTAGATTGTCATCTTCCCCTCCCCATTGCCCATAATCCATCATCTACACACTCTCCCAAAGCAGTTTAGAGTATAAGGATTGATGTACAAACCCATTGATGTTATAATTTTTGTAACATAAGGGCTGTACCCCAGATGTCCCATTGTTCTCACTGGCTTTGTTGTAAAGCATCATTTCACGCCAAAGCACTGCTATGGACTCCTCCATGTACACAACCTTATTTTCTTCCTCCTCTGAACCAGTTTTCTCAAGGGAAGGACTGTGCACAAGACAGCAATTCTGAGTCAGCAGCATGACTGCTTGGTGTTTTGAGAGGGAGAACAGAAGTGGTGACTGAAGCCATTTAGATTGTAGAGAGAGTCTGCCTGGAAAAGCAAGTCCTGGATTGGAATTTTGCCACAAACATGGTTTAGGAAGTCGAAAGTTCCAAGAGACTGTCCTAGATATCTTAGCTCCTTGAAGTTAGTGTTTATATGCTAACCAAAGAGGATCAAAGTATTAATGGAAAATTTTATATACTGACCAACTGCCAGCCTTTCTTATCATTCCTAGATAGATTGCCTAATTTTAACTTCTTTTTCTTGGTTTCCCTTACCTAAAGAATTTTTCTGCTAAGAATGAAGCCTAGTCTGTCATATTAGGACAAGAGACACAAAATACCTTCCTTCTGCTGCTTATTTTTCTTGTTGCCAGTAAGAGTTTTTACTTAAATGTTTTCTTTAACTAGCAACCTACCTAAAACATCATTCCTCTATGTATCAAATCCTTTCCCTTTTGATTTCTTTGGAAAGTAGATATAATATGAGTTTCACTTTTAAAAAATAAGTAATTAGTATTTTAAAGAAAAATTCTGAACTTGAGAAGACATTTGTTAATACCTAAAAGAGAAGGGGGGAAGTTTCCAGATCTTAACATCATTCTTAGTTTTCTTGCTCAATATTACCCTATTAGCATTCCCTTAAAACCAAAAGAGAAAAACCAAGCTAATTCTGAGAAGCCTATGGAGATTAGTTCTGGTGCTTCTGGAAATAACAATTGCTAGACTGGCTTAGGCCATTTGGCCCATCTATAGTTGTCTCCTCCCAACAATCACTTAATTCTTCCAATAGGAAGACACAGAGTGAGGGCAATCATTCAAACACATTGACAGGAATGATAAATAGATTAAATAGCAAAATAGAACTAGCCATCTTTCAGAGAGGGAGGTCTGACATAGGACAGAATAAGATGGAAGATGGTGCTCAGTAAGCATTTTTCAAGTACTTGGCTGAGGAAAGAAATAAAAACCAAAATAGGCAGAGACACCACCTGAAAGAAGAAGAATATTCATTCTAGTGGGCTGTCAACAGTTTCCCATGTCCATAAAACACTAGATTTAGGGTCTTTTTACAATCACAGAACCATAGCATTTTAGAGCCAGAGGGGACCTTCGAGATCATTTAGACTAAGCCTGAAGTTGTATAATGAAAAGGATGAGTCATGGAGGTTAAGTGACCTGATGCTTACATTTTTGACATACTGGAAAGGAAATCATCCCAGTTGGATCTGTGTTCACATGTTGGCGGAGAAGTCAGAATATTTCCCTGAAATGTGGCCCCATGCATTTCTCAGGATTTTGCCCTCTCTTTGCTTAGTGTACTACATGGAGGGCCAAAGCCAATTGTTCCTCTTCCCCTGGCAAGCAGCCTTTGAGTTTCTTCTGTTCTCACTATCCCAGTCAATATTTTTCAGCTTAGCATTGATTCAGCTCTTGAGATTGTTAAATACAACAGGCTCAGGCTTAGTTGCATGCATCGCTGCCTCTGCAGCAATATTTAGCCTACTCATTGAATTCAGTTTGAATTTTTTAAATATAAGGGGAACACAACGATCTTTAAACATGGATAATACAAGTCCATGAGATGATCTGAAGCAGGCATAGGGTAGAGTGACTTTGTATCCATTCATACATAAATCATATGTGTATATCGACATATATACATCCATCCATACACATATACAAGTATGTTGAAAATCAATTAAATATTGGGCCAGGGTCATATTGCCAAATAAGGCACCATCTGGTATAAAGCAACAAAGATTTTTTTTTAAATATTTGAATTTTTAGAAAAACAAAACAAAACAAAAAATACCCCTCACTTGTGCTTTATAAACTCTTTCCAAGCCTGTCCTGCCTTTGTGTGTTCTGGAGAGAGCATTTCCTATGTGGTTAAGAGCTGAGGACTGAGAGATTGGACTTTCCTATTTGTTCCCCAGCTCAATCATGAATTCACTGTGTATAACATTATGTAATCCATTCCACCTCTTGCCAGAATCATGGTGGGAGTGGGTGTATGTGTTGGGGGGAGGGAAAAATGGGGCCAGAATGCTATTTACCTACCTCACAGGGATATTGTGAGGCTTAAAGCAGAAACATAAAAAAATGAATTAATGCTGTTAATTACTTAACTAATTAATTAATGCTGTTGTCAATTATCAGTCTGTCTGTTAAGTGTTTTGAGATCCTCACAAACCAGGTGCTAATGCAATTCAAAGGATCAGAGTAAGGAACAGTTTCTATCCATGGAGCATTCTTTCTAAAGTATCCATTCCTATCTGACCCTTACCTGTTCTCTTCCAGATTTATAGTATTCAGTATTGCTCAATGCATTCACCAGAGCACTTTATGATATATCCCATGAAGAAAGTAATGGGCAGAAAAGCTCCCTTACCTGTTCTGAGAGTGATAAGGGCAGAATCCAAATCCCACAAGGAATCAAAACACACAAACCACGAAATTTATATAAAGTAAAACCCTGTAAAAGTGTTTTTATATACACGTACATGCACACATTTTTAAAGACCCTTCTAGCAAAAGAAAAATCTAAACTCAGGGGATTTTTGTGATTTAATCTTCACCATGATATGAATGAATAAGAGTTTAGTCTAGCCGGTGCTGTGTTTGTCAGAGTGAGTACACCCTGACATTCCCCAGTGTCTTAGCTTTTACCATTAAACTGTCCATAACATGTCATCCAGGTTCACCATAGAATCCAGAAACAGCAGCCATTGCCTTTGTCAGTTGGTCTACATGAATGAAGTTATTGCCTGCTGAATGGCTGAATTTTTTCAGTTGATACTTCAAATTGCAACATATATGGCAATGATATATAGATGTAAGCATTCTGTAGGGTTCATTTGTAAGAAATGGAATTAATTTTCTTTGGTATTCTGACTGATCTCTCCTTCCCTTAAATCTACATCTGCTTCTTAGCACCTATGAACCATCTGAAGCTTTAGTCTTCACTGCCCATCATAAGACAAAAGGAGACACAGCATCATTTCACACTGGACTCTGGTGTTCTCTACCACACTGTGAAGTATTCTTTGGCAAATAAAGCCTTTTAAGTATCATAGACTAATTGCTGTGTAGGGTTGGAGAGAGACCATTTCCCAAAGCTGACTCTGATTGGCTGGTGGGTGGGTAATATGTACATCAATATCTAGGAGAGTCAACATTTATATTTCAAAGGGATCTCTCCCCTGAGAACAAACTTCTAGAGTGGGTAGAGGTAGGTAAGTAAAAAGTTGGGGTGAAAACCCCTGCCACCTCTTTCATCTCACTCCTACCCATTGCTGTAAATAAAAGGTTTAGTATCTCGTTGTTTCAAATGCAAAAAGATTTTTGACAATAAGCCATGCTTTTTGTAAATACATTATTATAACTTGGATTTTTCTTTTTAGGGTGGGTAAGAATTGGGTTGTGCAGGGACTTCAGAAAGAAGTTATTGAGCATTTAACATATAGGTGTAGTGTAACAGAGGGTTGCTAAAGGGCAGCAATGAAAGTGCTCCAAAAATAGTTTTGAGCCAGCTTGTATTTAGAACATTTATTTTAATATAATGATATCTGAATCAAGAATCTTGGGCATAGTCTCACATGCATTATTTGTCACTCTTCTCAAAAGATTAAAAATCATATCTAGATTTCCATAAATAGAAATACTGTCTTCAGACCCTGTCAGAAGAATATGGTAGAACAGAAAGAATAAAAGAATGATTCAGAGAACTTTGATAATTTTAAGACTCCATCACAGAAGATTATAATGTTTGGTTCAAAACAAACAAACAAACAAAACAATGTGATAGATGTCCTACTAAACCTAAAATCCTGGTTCAGGAAAAATCACTTGTACTTAACTGAGATATTTCAAGTCTTTTACTTGTTTATACCTTTAACAAAAGGCAAATTTATAGAGCTCTCTTATTAGTCAGACATCATAATGCTTGGCACTTTCAAGAGCACAGAAAATGCTTCTAAGTAAGCTTGATGTTGCCATTGAGTCTCTGCAAAACAATTTAAAATTCTGTTCACTCATCTCATTCCATCCCACTAAGATCCTGCACTATTTATGTTATTTTTATTTTACCCCTTTAAGGAGACTTGGATTTAGGATCTGGTATACAATTCTTTTCTTACTCCTCATTCTTTCTTTCTCTTTTTCTTCCCTTTCTTTTATAATGGAAGCCTCTCTTTAGGAACTGAAATCATTTCACCAGTGACATGGTTTTAGATTTCCATTCTTAGATCTCCAGATATCTGAGCAGATCAGAGATGAAATAATTTCACCCATTCTAACACTTAGCACCTTGACCTAAAGAAGACCTCCATTCTAGAGAGAACTTCATAACAGTTAAGGGAGCTGTCTTGATTACATCACAGGATTTTTGAGCTGGAAAAGATCTTCATTTTACAAATGAGAAAAACTGAAGTTTAAATGAGAGAAATAAAATGGTTTGCCCGTGGTTTGCAAGGCAATAAATGGCATTTGAATCTGGATCTAGATCAGTTTCTCCACACCATGTTGATTACATTCTTAACCTTGAAAATCAAGACTGTATCTGATGATGCTGGATCCACAAGTTTATCATTCAAAGTGAATTTTATTTTTCTCACTCCTGGATTCAAGTTATAGGCTCTAAACTAAAGATGGGTTGTTCTTTCCAAATGATAACTCTACAAATTTATATAGAATTTAATCTGCCAGGAGATTGTAAGTTCAAACATTTGATAACTCAGATTCTCTCTCCAAAGTTCCACTTCCAAAGCATCATGATAACAAGGATGTTGCATTTTCCTACATCTTTGCTCCAAGATCAACAACCAAGAAAAGTCTTCTAGAAAACTTTGTGATTATCTGAGTAGAAACAGGAATATGTAGGGGGAACACACTCCAAAAGTTCAAAGTGCCATTAATTTAAAAAATAATGTGATGTGAAATGAGGGCTAAATGTCACTAACTGATAGTTAAAATATACAATAGCTTTGATGACTATTGTAGCTCCATATTTGATATGGAATGGCAAAACATTAAGAAGATACCAAGAGCTTTAGTAAAATCACATAAGTGAATTTTAAGATTTACCTACTGGGGAATAAATATTCTTAAATCTCGAAACTCAGTAGGACACTTTTTAAAATAGTGATTTATGAACCTGCCAAAACTTATACAAAGCTAACCTGAGTGCTGAAATTGTGAAGGAACCAACCTTTTCCTTAGTGGTGTTAGGGAATAGTCCAGGTCCACAGACCCTGAAACCAGGATTTGCAATCTTGTAATACATATTAATGAGAGGAAGAAAAATCTTTTTGCACAAGGAATGCAGAGGACCTAATGATGGAAAAATAACTTAGAGTCATGGGATAGAGCACCAACTTATAAAACAAAAGCAAGGTTAAGGAAAGCATGAGTGAGTTGTCAGAAAAGGATATGCTTCTATAAAGTCGGAATCTTCTTCCCTTAGATCATGACTAGTCAATAGGGGCATAATATTTTCCAAGGATCTTCCCCTTTAAACAATCCTGAGGCAGTGGATTCCCAAAGATCCACAACATTGGTATATGACTTTTCCAGATGAGAAAGGAGTTCTTTTATATACTCATCCAGAGGACAATCAATTTCAGCAACCCTTCAACAGAGAAGTCATGGTACTAGGGACCTTACACTGAACTTCCATGCAGGATAAAGGATATAAAGGGAGGGAGAGGACAGTGGGACTTGGGGAAGGGGGTGGGTTGGGGGGAAGATTTTGTGAGGGACAGATCTCAAACTCTGCATATTACATATATGTTGGAAGGAGAACCAAAAGTCCTGGTTTGATACAATCCAGTTGGATATAGTGCACCAGTATTATCCTCAGTGGATCCCTTTACAAAGAAATGGTCTGCACTTCATCCAGGTCAACGACCTTTGTCCTGGACCCAAGATTATGGCATGTTCACCTTGATTCACTCTTATGCATGAGTGGCAGAGACAAGATACTGAAGAACTTCAGTAAGCTGCATCAGGCTGTTAAAAAGCAGCTACCACGAAAAACTACACCACAGTCAAACCCCACAAGACATTTTCTTACCCGCATCCTTCTGTGGGGGTACTCCAATCCAACACCAGTTCCAGTAACTGTGTGTTACTGAGAACCAATGTAGGTCCCTCAGAGAATCGGTGCATCTCTTCTAAAGCAGGAGTTCAGCACTGCATGTTGACAAGGTGGATATATTGTAACATAAATGCTCGTTTGGATCCAAAAAGAAAACATTTTAAAAAAATGATGTACAACTTTAATGTTTTTTGTCAAAGAAAAGAATAAATAAATAAAATCCTCTTGTAAAGAATTAATTAGCCTGATCCCACTTATTTTTCTTATCTCTATCTAGGAAATTAAATAAATCATAGGTGACAATGTTGTAATAGATGCCTTAACACCAAACCTCAGTCCTTCTTACTCTGAGTACATTCCCTAGCAAATGAAAATGGTAGGTTACCCCACATTATTGACAAGTCAAAGAGGCTGGCTGATTGTGCCAGCAATCTCCCTGTTCCTTTATAGCACTGTGTCTTTATTTTCCAAGCTTCATGATTTTCCTCTTAATAAAAGCATCCTATACCTTGGACTAGAAAAGGTATTTCTAGATGGCTTAGACCCCAGAAGAAAGACCAAGAAAATGCTATTTTCAGGTGAAATCACTAAATGGAGGGACCATATTTCTTTCAATTTCCTGAGAATAGGACCAAAAAGGAAAAGTGAAGGAAACAAATACTTTTTTCCCAAGATTTAGAACCCATTTAGTGATATAGAGGACATAGTGCTTGATAAGTAGAAATATAATAATTTGTCTAAAACAGATATTGTTTTACTCTAGAGAAAGAAGAACGAGGACAAGTTTAAGGCATAGCTGCCAAGTCCAAGACACAGTTGGCACATTCTAGGGAATGACTCAGAGCAAGTCATCCCCCCAGTAGATTTCTCCATTCCTCCTTTTTTTGTTCCTACACTTTTCTCCCACGTTCATTAGCTCACTTTATTTCCATTATTAAAAGAAAAGAAAAGCTAACAACCCGAGGGGTGCTTTCTTCTCAGGTTCACGGATGACCTTTAATGTTATCCCTGACTTACCATGTCACGCCAGTTTGACAGCCCCATTTGTAATAACTGAGCAACCATCCTTTCCAACCAAAGTTGGAAAAAAGGAAGTGTTGTTTTCCATCTTGACTGATAGCTACAATATTCAGGAAATGATTTCCCCTAAAGTTATCCCAACTTAGGCTGTCCAGACACTGTGTTTTTGATAGTGGTCATGTGGAAAATATATGGATTGAGCAAGTTTTCTCTTCTCCCTTTAGAGTGTGTCTACTGTTGCCATGGTGAGTCATAAACCAGTTGAAAGAGGGAAGCACAAATATTGCTCTGAGTTTCTGTGATGGTTCAGGGATTCATTTACCTCTATGCAAGTTATCTCTGAATCTTGATTTTGCCCCTTAGTTTGTTATAGACAGGTCTGTTCTGTTTACAATCCATGGCATGTGGGCTGGCATAACTTGGCTGCCATGGATAGAGTAGATTAATGCCTGAATTTATATTGATTCCGCATTTACAAGGGCTTATGAGTAATGGAATGGCTTATGCTTATGCCTCCAATTAGAGAGCAAAACTCACAATGATTGGGGTTCAGCTATCAGCTCACTCAGGAAAGTCTTCTCTTGTATGATAGCCTCTATACTCTCATGACTCAAACAAAGATACCTAAAAAAATAAGGGCAGCTCCAATCACAGGTATTGATGAAAAATAATATAAAATCTAGCAAATGTATGTATTCTTTAACAGAATAAATTTGAGATAAATACAAATGGAAGATTTGTCAAGATCCATTTGCCGTTATTCCTTTCTCTATTGGTTTGTGTCTCTCTATAGTCATGTTTCTGGACTAGTGAGGGCCCCTAATAAAATATAAAGTCACGCACAAACACACACACACACACACACACACACACACACCCCTTACAGCTAGTACATTCAGATAGAGTTCATCTCTCTCATTGCCTCACAGAAAGGAATTATAAATGTGGCTGGCTACCCCTGCTGCTCCACTTCTGTATTCACCATCATCTTCTTCTTCCTCATCCTCTTTGTAAGGGTTAAAAAGCCTCTAGGAGCAAGGAATGTAGTTCAAGATGTGGGGGGACCTGAGGGATGAGAAGTACCTAAGCACAGGTGAGTTCTATGTGGAGGTGGAGCATAACCCTAAGAGGTGATGTCTGACCCCAGGTACCACCGTCTCCCTCCTTAGTGCTTTCAATGCCTAGCACTCCTCCCTTCCTCTTCTCGGGCCAATCCTGTTATGACCTGCTCGGCCAGGTTCCTAGAGGACCTTCCCCTTCCCCCAGATCCTCAGGGGAATATAAATATGTGCTACCTAAGAATAAAGTTCTCTTTTGCTTCACCCCTACCTCCTGGTCTGTCTGTTTCTGTGGGATCCAGGCTGATGCCCAAAGACAGTTAAGTTTGACTTAGCCATGCCAGCGACAGGTGGGCAGTTAGAGTAGCCCAAAGGGGGATGCTATGCTCTTTAGAAAGCACCATAGTGAAAAATTCTATTGCTCTCATGTGTCCAAAGGCTGATCTCATGTTAATTTTTGCAAACTGGGAAAAAATTAAAATCTCAGAAGGTTTTGTGGGCCAGCCAGTCTTTTGCCTATGGTTGCTATATTGGGAAATGCCCCAAGTCAAAGGTAAAGTATATCTACTTTATAAAGTTGTTGGAGGTCCTCTCTGCAAAGAGAACAGGAATCTCTCTTGCCCTTAGCCTGAAAGAGAAGAGATACAGAGGGAATGTCCCAAAAGGCTCAATGGAATTTTATGCTTTAATAAAATAAAAAACTATGAAATAACTACGAAAAACTGCACTAAGATTTTTGAAACACCCTGTATAGAGAGCTGCAGCCTCCACTTATCTTCATTGTGATTGTAGTAGTGCATCTCTAGGTCAGAGATATCCAACTATATGGCACCTGCCACAAAAGAATTTAACAAAACAAACAAAAATACAATAAATGCAGGTATATAAGACATAGATTACTAATGATCAAAGAATTAAAATACAATGAAAATATGCTCATCATTAGAACTCTACTAAGCTTAATTTATGTCAAAGAGGTATATGACTTCCTGAAATGTAGCATTGTCTTCATTTCGTTATGATGAACATTAATTTTTTTAATCTCCATCCAACTACCATCCCATATGTCTCCTCCCTTCACTGAAGTGAGTGGTCCTAGTTAATCCTAAAAGGGATAAAAGCTTGAAAACATCAATATTTGAAGAACTGTCAAGTAGAAGGCATGTTCTGTGTACCTTCAGAAGGGAGACTAAGACCATCAGTAAGGAAATGTTTTACAAAGGTAGAATTCAGCAGAATATAAAGAAGAACTTATTAAGAAGCCAAAACAGAAATATATCCAGAACATCTCAATGTACTTTCTTTCCAGACAATAATCAAAACATTGTGCCCAAATTTGGCCTCAGACTTTTTGTTAACTGGTAATACTGTGTAAATAACATTTAACTTTAGTCTGTTTTACTTTTTATCATCTATAAAATGGGAGTAATAGCACCAACCTTCTAGGGTTACTATGAATATAAAAAAGTGATAATATAAAGTGCAATATAAAAGTGATAATACAAACAACAAAGTGCTTTGCAAATCTTAAACCACCATATAAATGCTTGTTATTATCATTAATTAATATTAATTATTATATTGGCTAATTTGGTTGTTGTTGTTATTATTCTTTTATGTCTGGCCATGAGAAGACTTGTGGAGAAAGAAAATCATGATGGCTGCTGTCTTCAAACTTCTGAAGTCTTGACATGTTCAGGAAGGATTTGATTTATCTTCATAGAGAACAATATGCAGAAGTCAAAACAATAGAAGAAGTTATAGGAAAGCATAGTTCAACCATATTTGTATATATATACATACACAGATATACACATATCTATATACATATATTATAATATGTAAATATATAGATATAGAATATAAATATAGAAATAACTGTGCAAGTCTATTCCAAAGAATCATTTCCAGAATAGAGAAGATTATTTTTCTTTTTTCTGTCTCATTCAAACTCCCTTTTTGGTCCCAAGTTCAGTTCTGGGCACTATATTTCTGACAGGGTTTTGAGGATATTCAGAAGAGAGGGGATCAGGAGAGTGAAAAAACTGGGGCACATATTGTCTAAGGTTGGTTGTAAGAAAGTTGAAAGGGATGTTTGGCCTGAAGAAATTATGATGCTAGTGCAGAAAACATGAGAGCTGCCTCCACAAATCTTTAGAAAAATATATAAAAGGTTCTTAAACAGAAAAATTAGCTTTATTATTCTTAGCTCCAGAGTTGTAGAAAAGAAAAATTTGATTCAATTTTTTAAAAAAGCAATTCCTAAAATTAAAATTGTCCCCAAATGGAATGCTTCATTGGGAAATAAATGCTGTCCTGTCAATAGATTAATCAATAAACATTTATTAAGTTAAGTACTCACTAATTGCCAGGTACTGGATTAGGTTGTAGGAATACAAAAAACAAAAACAAAAATAAAACAAGAGTGAAACAATTTCTCTTTTCAAGGACTTTACATTCAAATAACCTTAGAGGTCTTTAGGCAAAGATAACCAGAAGTGAAAGGTCTCAACCTGTTGGAGATAATCTAAAAAAGATTCCTTTTCAGGGAAAGTTTAGACTCAATGATCTTTGATATGGAACTCAGTGATTCTGTAATTCTATTTTCTGACAATAATTGTATAAACATGAAATAGATGGATTCCAAAGATAATTATTTCCCATTGCTAGAGGTATTGAATGAGAGGCTAGAAGACAGCTTTCCAGGGACATTTTGGAAGCAATTTATGCAATAGGAAAGGTTTTGAGCTACACAATCTATATAGTCCTTTCTAACATTGACTTGCTATGAGTCCTTAACTTTAATCAATACTCATTGACTTCATTTTCCTGCCATCCCCCAATCCCTGAAATCTGGCTTCTGTCTTCCCCAGGTGACTAAAACTATTAATTCCATGATCATCAGCAAATTCTTATTTTCTAAATCCAATTGTTTGATGACTTTTCTGATTCTTTTTTTGCTTCCACAATCTCTTTTGTCACCTATGACTCAATGCTCAGAACCACTTTTAACTCCACCTCTTCTCACTTGCTTTGACATTCAAACTAAGTTCTGTTAATTCTGAGTTTAAAATTTTCCCTTTCCATTCTTTTATATCTTCCCATTGACACTACCTGATTTATTCTGTTATCTCTCACTTGGGCTATTATAATCACACCTCTCTGCCTCATATCTCTCTCTCAAAAGAGACCAGACAAATCTTTGAGATTTGTATCCTCTTTGTATTATGTTTGACACATAGTACATGCTATATAAATATTTTAGCATTCATTCTTTTATTTATTCAGTCACAGGCCATGGATTATAGAAAACAACAGAGACAACAGTTATATCTTGCCTTTGGGTTAAAAAAAAAGTTTATTCATAAGTGAATGGTGTCTGGTAGAAATTAGTTCAAGTTCAGAATGTATTCACTACTAATGTAATATCTTTCATAAGTATGTGCAAGAGATAAATTTGTAATCAAAAGATAGAGGCAACTATAAAAGATAGAATGGATAATTTCATTTACATAAAATTGAAAAGCATGTGCACAAACAAAATTAATGCATCTAGGATAAAAAGGAAAAATCTCAAATAGAGGGAAATGTTTCTATTAAATTTTTCAAAAATAAAAGATTTGTGTGTGTGTGTACATGAAGAAATATGTAAAAAACAAAAGTAATTGCCCTAAAATAAGGGATCCTAGAAAATAAGCAGTGCTTAATAGAATAAATGAAAACTATTAATAATGATAAAAAAATGCTCTAACTCACTAATGACAAGAAATATATGTCAAAACAAACTTGAGATTTCTTTCATTTCACACCTAGCCAATTAGCAAAATAAGCAAAAAATAAAATAAAAATAATAAGGAAAGATTAAGGAAAGACAGGTACACTAACATATTGGTTTAGCCGCAAATTAGTACAATAGTTCTAAGCAATTTACAGTTATACAAATAATTGACTAACATATCCTAAAAATATCACAGATAAAAAGAAAGGATCCATACATACCAAAATATTATAGTGCAGTCTTTGTGGCTGCAAGGAACTAGTAATAAAGAAAATGTCCATCAATTTGGGAATGACTAAACAAATTAGGTACATTAATATATTGGAATATTTCTGCATTGTCAAGAAACAATGAATATGATGATTATAAAGAAGCAAGAAAAGACATGAACTGATACAAATCTAAGTAAAAAGTTCCAAGAAAACAATATACATGACCAAAACAATCTAAATGGAAAAAATCACCATCACAAAAATATTTTTTTAAATGAGTGTTAGAAAATCACAGTAACAAATTTGGCCACAAAAATGAGATATAAGAAGACACCTCCCTATTTTGTAGAGGTGTGGACAGGGTATGGAACATTATATATATATATATATATTGCTAGATTCCCCCCCCAAAAAAAATGTTGATTATTTTTTTTTCTTTCTTTATGAAAATCTTTGCTATAACACTTCCTGGGAGGAAAAAGATACAGGATGAAATTTAGTTATTATAAAAACAATAAAAATGTTTTTTAAAATTCAGATTTTAGGCTGCATTCATTTAATTCAATTTGACTAAACAAACATTTAATAAATTTGTGCAAGATACTATGCTAAATACTAAGGTCCAAAAATGAAAAAGGATACAATACTGTCCTCAAGGAACTTATAATGGAAAAAGGGGTTGTGGGGAATAACTGTTGCAATAAAATATGATGGGAAAAAGGAGAATCAGGAAGCATTCAATATTCAACAAACATTTATAAATTGTTTATTATATACAAATCACTGTGCTAACTTTTATAAATATAAAGATAAAAACAAAACAGTACCTGATTTCAAGGGGAAAAATTTTCTATATACACAGATAGGTATAATTTGAAGAGGAAGAAAGTATCTATATCTGGGAGGATATGGGATAAGATAGTATTTGAGGCAAAATTCTATAAAAATGTTAGTGGTCTTTTCTGTCCAGACAAAGAAATGTGATAGGAAAACTGAGGACTCTAGTGAAGGTTTAAGATTCTGTATACATGTTGCCTGATTACTGCCCCGATTTTAAGTATATAGACCGAAAATACTCTGTGTGACACTGGCCAAACACATGCAAAGTCAGAAGACATCTGGAAGTCATAGAAAATAAAAATAAATTTCACCAATTTTCCTTATCAGTGTTATCACTTATCAATGATTTAACCAGAGCTCTGCAACCCATAACAATGAGTTCAGAAACTAAGAATTGTGCAGACTGGGAGGAAAATATTGTGAAGAGAATGAGCAAATCACCAGCAAAGGAAAACTAATAAAATGAATATGTGTATACACACATATAAATATATACGTTTTATATATATATATATATATACACACATATATATATATATATACACATAATGTATATATTTGTGTGCATTCATACACACAGAAACCTTGGGTTAAAAGATAAAATTCCAAAAGAGAAAAAATCTCACAGTAATTTCACAATACATATTGAACCCCAGAAAGAAGAACAGATTGATCAGTAACTCTGAGAGTGATTGAAAGACAAAAATTAAGTGGAGGCAGAACCAAAATGGTGGAGTAAAAGCAGGGATCTGCCTGAGCTCTCCCCCAAGTTCCTCCAATTTCTTTAAATAATAATTCTAAGTAAATTTTAGAGCATCAGAATACGCAAAAAGATGGAACAAAACAATTTCCCAGCCAAAGACAACTTAGAAGATCAGCAGGAAAAGCTTGTGGCACGTTGATGAGAGTCCAGAGAGCAGTCCCAGTGCAAGCCATAGCAGCACAAACCCTGTCAGCACAGCCCCAGTCCCAGCCCTGGCCTGGGAGCCAGCAAAGCAGGAATGGTCCTGAGGACCTCTGATTCAATGCCAGTACCAGCTGTATCCAAACTTCTCAATCCAGAGACACCAAAGACAACTTAGAGGGTCAGAATCAAAAATTTGTCTCAACTAAGGTGAGAGACCCTTGGGAAACAAGCAAACCAGTAACTGGAAGTGGCAGCAATAGTTTCTGGAGGACTCAGCTCACAAGAATTTTTTTAATTAGCAATAAGGAAGGATTCTATTACTTTAGCACACTAGAACTTACAGCCACAGTGGAGCAGGGGACCTCCCCATAGTTCCAGGGCAAAAAAAAGAGCTTGTGGTTAGGTCCCTAGAAGGATCTCCAAAACAGCTGTACAAAATCCTTGAAGTTTGGAACATTATTCCTTCCACTCTATAAACCAAGCACTACTTTATTTTATTATTATTATTATAACTTTTATTGACAGAAAATATGCCTGGGTAATTTTTTACAACATTATCCCTTGCACTCACTTCTGTTCTGACTTTTCCCCTCCCTCTCTCCACCCCCTCCCTTAGATGGCAAGCAGTCTTATACATGTTAAATAGGTTACAGTATATCCTAGATACAATATATGTGTGCAGAACCGAACAGTTTTCTTGTTGCACAGGGAGAATTGTATTCAGAAGGTAAAAATAGCCTGGGAAGAAAAACAAAAATCAAGCACTACTTTAACAAACAGTTAAAAGTCCAGTAATAGTTTGGGTAAATGAGGAAACAACAAAAAAAGATTCTCACCATAGAAAGTTACAATGGTGACAGAAAAGATCAATACACTTAAAAGAAGGTAACAAAAGTCAAAGTTCCTATATTCAAAGCCTCCAAGAAAAATAAGAATTTATCTCAGCTTATAGAGGATCTCAAAAGGGATGTTGAAATCAAGTAAGAGGAGTAGAAGAAAAATTTGAAAGAGAAATGAAATAATACGAAAGGAAATGCAAAAACCTAATGAGAAGAATACCTTAAAAATCAAAATGGGCAAAGTAGGAAAGGATAATTCCTTGAAAATTATAATTGAGCAAAAGGAAGCTAATGACTTTATGAGGAATCAAGAGACAATAAAACCAAAAGAATGGGGTGGGGAGGGGGGGGAGGAGAACTTAGATATCATCTTTCAAGTATCAAGAAAACTGTCCTGATATTCTAGAACCAAAGGATAAAATAGAAATGGAAAGAATCCACTAATAACCTTTTGAAAGAGATCCCAAGATAAAAACTCCCAGGAATATTACAGCCAAATTCCAGAACTTCCAGGTCAAGGAGAAAATATTGCAGTCAACAGAACAAAAATTCAAGTATAGTAAAGCCACATTCAGGATAACTCAAGATTTAACAGCTTCTATGTTAAGGATCAAAATGCTTGGAATATGATATTCCAGACAGCAATGGAGTTAGGATTATAACTAAGACTCACTTACCTTGCAAAACTGAGAATAAGCCTTTAGGTGGAAAGATAGACATTCAGTGAAATAGAGGATTTTCAAGAATTCATAATGAAAAGATTAGAGCTGTATAAAAAAATTTGATTTTCAAACACAGAACTCAGGAGAAGCATAAGGAAGTAATCAGGAAGGGATATCACATGGTACTTAATAAGATTTATTTGTCTACATGTCTACATAAGGGGATAATATTTATAACTATAAAAACTTTCTTATTATTATAACAATTAGAAGGAGTATATATAGACAGAGAACACGGGTATCTGTTGAATATGAAGGAAAGATGTCTAAAAACATAAAATTAAGGAATGAGAGGAATATATATATTTGAGAAGTGTCAGGATGAAAGGAGAGAGAGAACTGAATAAACAATGGGAAATACATTTAGTGATAGTAATTGGGAAAAGAATTTTGAAGCAAGTTTTTCTGATGAAGACTTCATTTCTCAAATGTATAGGAAACTAAGTGAAGCTTATAAATTCTCTCTCTCTCTCCATATATATATTTTTCAGTTGAAGAATGGTATATATATACATATACCATTCTTCAACTGATAAATGGTCAAAATATATGAAGTACATCAAAAGGACTATAAAATCATGCATATTCCTTGACACTATGGTATTTTTAGAAGCTCTTTTCTCAAGGCAAATTAGAAATTGAGGGGATGCTCAGAAATTGAGGAAAAGTTGAATAAATTGTGATATGTTATTATGATGGAATATTGTTCTGTGGGAAAGGATGAGCAGAATATTCTCAGAAAAATTAGAAAGTCCTCCATGAACTCAAGCAAAGTGAAATGTATTGTTTACAAAGTAATGGCAATATTGTGGGATGGTCAACTGTGAATGATTTTGCTATTCTCAGCAATACAATAAATCAAGATTACTCCAAAGGACTTAGTATGAAAATGCTATCCATTTCCAGAGAAATAACCGGTTACATCTGAATATAGATTGAAGCAAACATTTTTTAAACTTTTATCTTCTTGAATTTGGGCGGGGGGTGGATGGGTAATGAAGGATATCCATGTTTTCTTTTGCAACATGACTTAGAGAAAATGTTTTTTCAACTTTACATGTGTCTTCTTAATGGGGATGAGGGTGGGAAAGAAGGGAGAGAATCTATAATTCAAAGTTTTAAAAATAAATGTTTAAAAATGGTTTCACTGAGGAAAATAAAAAAATATTAAATAAAAAATAAAAAATTCTAAAAGCAAGAATAGAAGAAATTAGAGTTCTTGATTTAAAAAAAATAAGGAAAATAAGCAATCACCAAAAACAAATCAAAAAACATTTATTAATCTGATGTGCACCAAGCACCACAACAAGCTTTAGGAATACAAATATGAGTCAAGATACTGGAAAAACTCAACAAAGCTGTGTATATACTTTCAAACATGACAGAAGAAATAGAAATCAACAATTCAGTGAATTAACAAGAAACATTGAAATAAAGTAAAAAAGCAGAATTGGAAATATGTATAAAACCATCAAAAGTAGATGATCTGAACACAAAGCATGGAGAAATAATTTTAAAATAATTGAGTTCTCAGAAAAGTCATAGTGAAATAAAACTAAACTTAGAAATCATATTTTATGAATAATTAGAGAAAATTTTCTAATGTATTGGGACCATAAAACAAAGTATAAGTAAAAGGTCCTTACTAAAGAGACTCTAGTATTCAGAAATTTGACCATAGTTCAGAACTTCTAGGTGAAAAGGAAAAAAAAATTACTCTAAGTGGAGAGAGAGAGAGAGAGAGAGAGAGAGAGAGAGAGACATATGAAATGATGCTCAGTACTGTCCATCAAATACCAAAAAAGAAAATAAAATCATGAAAAATGACATACCAAAAGGCAAAGAAAATTGGTCTACAATGAAGAATAACATTCTGCAAAACTACAATTTTAAAGTAGGAAAATTACCTCTAATAAAATGAATGACTTCCATAAATTCCGATCAAAATCAGTTTTTAGTGAGATAAACACAGATAAAAGATAAGCACATAAGATGAAATATATGCAAAAAAATAATTTTTTTGAGAGATAGCACTAAAAATGAGGGATGGAGGACTAGGTAAAATTAGAAAAGGCTTCAGATCAAAGGTGGCATCAAACCAGGGTTTTGAGGGAAATGAGAACTCTAGGTGACATAGTGGGTAGTGTTAGATCTGGGATCAAGAAATTGTGAATTTAAATCAAACCTTAGATACTTAGTATCTGGGTGATCCTGAGCAAATCACTTTACCTCCCCTACCTCAGTTTCCTCAACTATAAATTGGAGATAATAATACCACCTACCTCCTAGGTTTGTTGTGAGAATAGAATGAGAAATTATTTACAAAGCCTTTTGTAAATCTTTAAGTATTGGATAAGTATTAAGTGCTATTAGAACAGTAATGATGATTATACTAGTAACTTTAGCAGCAGCAGCAATAGCAGTAGTAGTAGTAGTTATAGAAGTGCTAGTAATAGTAGTAGTAGTAGTAGTAGTAGTAGTAGTAGTAGTGGTAGTAGTAGTAGTGGTAGTCGTAGGTGATGGTAGTGGTGGTAGTGGTAGTGGTAGTGGTAGTGGTAGTAGTAGTGGTAGTAATAGTAGATAATTTTAAGTTTAGACTGGAGTGTGAAAAATAAGTTTAGCAGCAGATAACAGGAAGGAAGGTCTCCTTTAAGGGGTCCAATGAGGAGCAAGTCAAAGGTTTTCCAGAAAATGAGGATTTAATTCAATTGTAGGAATTAATTCAATTATAGGAAGGCATGATATTGGAATTCATGCTGGCAAGAAAACAGCAAAATTGTAGGTATAAAGTAGCCTATCAGCATTCTAGCACTTGAACACAAATACAGCAATGGAGATTAGGGGGTAAGGTGGGATCAAATAGGTAGTAAAAATATCTGTCCAAGTAAGCAGCCAACCAAAGTAAATGTTGTGAGGATTCAGAGAGCCTAGGTTTCAGCGGAAGAATTCTCCCAATCCTGGGAATAATGGAAGATATAAGAAAAGACTCTAATCCAGAAGAAATTATCATAGTGAGCAAGGTGCAAAGGTTAGGAATGGAAAGCAAGGTAGGCTATTCAACATGTAAAGGACTGCTTGCCATCTGGGGGAGGGGGTGGAGGAAGAGAGGGGAAAAATTGGAACAGAAGTGAATGCAAGGGATAATGCTGTAAAAAATTACCCTGGCATGAGTTCTATCAATAAAAAGTTATTTAAAAAAAAGAAAAAGAAAGCAAGGTAGGAACCTTATTATTGGAATTAGGATATAAGGGAGAGGCTTGTATGCAAAAAAAAAAAATCAACAGAAGCTTAACTAATGGAGGAATGCACTGAGCAAGAAGCAAGCTTGAAGCTACTGAGTCTCTTGAGCTATAGGACCAGAAAGTCTTTGTATTTCCTGGATTGATTCCAGAGCCTGAAGCAAGCCTAATCTTGAATTTGGAAGGTGAAGTGGTCCAAGTAGGGGAACAAAAGGCATGAAAGGTCAGAGAACCAGGCCACTAGTCATTGTAAAGTGTAAAAAATGAATTATTTTGACTAAAGGAAAAATGATGCAGCCAAAAACTGAATCTGGTATTGGGTCATAGAACTTAAAAAAAAAAAAAAAAACTTCTATGGTAAAATGGATGTGCCTTCTCAGATTATTGTCAATGGAAAACAGTATATCCATTCTGAATGATTCCCAGCTGCTCCAATGCAAGAGAAACAGATGGCCATGGCATCCAACAGCTTTGTTGATGTGTGGGCCTGAGCACTTACTGTAGGGTGGGCCAGGAAAGTCTCCCTTAAAGCCTATTCTCCTCCCACCTGCCTCCCCCTGACAAGATGATCTGTTCCTTTATTCTAAACATTCAATAAACCCTTTTCTCCAGGGAATGCATTTTCTCTTTTTTTGCTTTCATTTCACAAATGTTTTCTAACCACATCAGCAACATCCCTTGCCTTATTATGCAACACTGAAATCTTGATTTGATGAGGAAGAAAATGTCTGGGGATGAAAGATGAGGAGGAAGGACAGAGGAAGAATCAAGGAAGTTATGGGAAGAAGAAAGACTATGGAAAACCTGGTATGAACCCAATATAATAAATAATTGTCAGAATAAATAATAATCATGGGGTGGGAAACTAATAGTTTGTGAAATCGTTCTCCTGGACCAAGGCTTATTGTCATGATGGGCCTCCCTATGCTATATTTAGAAAATAAATCCAAATCCATGGTATCAGGGACCACGTTGTAGTGGGCTTCTGATGTATTCAAAGACATTGATTATTTAAATAAGATTGCAGGCTAAGATTAGGGATAGGGAATGAGTGATTCCTCATTAGTAGTTTGATACCTATAATAAATTGTTTTCCCACTTCTTTGTATCACTTTAATCTTTCCCTAGTAGATAAAAAGTGGGGTAACCCTAATAGAAGGCAGGAGGGCCTTAGCAAGAGGTCCTCCTCCTTCTTGGGCTCTGTCTGCTTCATATAGGCCAGGCTGTCATAGGATGCCTCTAAGCAGTTTTCTTGAAAACCACTGGAAGAGAGGCTTTTAAGAAGTCTAATATTTAATTCAACAAACACTGATAAAACCACACTTTATGGATATCATTGCACTCCCTACTTAGGATATAGCAACAAAAACGAAAAGTCTGTGTCCTCAAAGAGCTTACATTTTACAGGATATCATTTGTACCTATCATAAGTAAATACCAAGTCAAATTAAACCAGTTTTTACAAAAGAGAACACTAACATTGGGGAGAGAGGAGAAGATGAAAAGGAAAGATCCCAAAAGGTTCTGACTGCTCTTGGAACAATGATGTAAATGTATTTTATGACAAGTTTTCTATGAACTGATTTTCACATACATTGATTCTCACTGTTTTATGAAGTAGTACTTTGTGTAATTTTACCTTCTTCCTCTTCGGTATTTAAAAAATGAGTTGATATTCTAGATTAAAATTCTCTACCTCATACCCTATAGCAAGATAAGTTTGAAATGGGTTCATGATTTAGATATAAAGATGCTATAGATAAATTAGAAGAGCAAGGGATAGTCTACCTATCAAATCTTTAGAGAAGGGAGAAATATGTGGCCAAAGAAGAACTAGAGAACATTATAAAATGCAAAATGAATAATTTTGATCACACTAAATTAAAAAGATTTCCCACAGACAAAATCAATGTAGTCAAGATTACAAAGGAATCAGAAAGCTGGAAAACAATTTTTACAGTCATTATTTCTTATAAAGGCCTCATTTCTAAAATGTGTAGAGATCTAAGTCAAATCCAAAAGAATACAAATCATTCCACAATTGATAAATAGTCAAAGGCTATGAACAGATAATTTGAGATGAAGAAACTAAAGCTATTTGCAATCATATGGGGAAAAAAATGCTTTAAGTTAGTGTTGTCAAAACCCTCCACAAACATTTATTAGACTCTAATGATATTTCAGGCACTGTGCTAAGAACCAATGATACAAAGAAAAAAGCAAAACAAAAATAAAACAAGACAAAAAAAAGCCTTTAAAGAGTTTGCATTCTAATGGAAGAAATAGGTACTTATACAAGATATATGATACAAAATAACCTCACAACCTTACAACAATAACCAACAACATGAGGAACTTCAGTCATCTAGATACCTTCTATCCTGGACTTTGCCAAAAACAGAGGATTAAACAATTTATTAACTTGATTTAATAATAATTAAGTTCTTCAAAATGTGGAGGAAAAGACAAAGAACATTAATCAATAAGGAAAAGTTGGTTGTGAGAATGAAAATCATGGAATCTTGAATAAAAGTGCCTACTTCATATTAAAATTTGTGATAGAGAAGGAAAGGAAATGCTGGAAGAATCACATATAAATCTTTTATTTGAGGAAAAACAGACTTTAACAGTTCAAAGAAAGGATAGATAATATTCCATGGATCTCAGTCCTACAGGAGAAAAAAGCCTAAGAGACATGAAAAGCACTAAAGAATGAAATTCTGAAGACACAAAGAGAACCGATTTCTATAAGAATGAAAACATTTAGTGGTCTAAAAAGACTGATGTGAAGGCATAGGGAACTCAATGCTCAAATTTGATTTCTAAGAGACATATACAAAAGATAAAAGTAGGTACAGGTAATAGAAGATAAATATAAATGTGTGGTACCATCTTGTAAGAGCTGTGTCAGAAAAGCTAAAGACAACAAAAATGATTTTTTTTGCCTCATACTTGAGTGAAAAAAAAATGTGGCATTTGCCAAGAGCTCTTTCTTCTGCCCTTCTCTTCATTTCACATCTATCAGAAACCTTTCTTTACTGCATCCTTAAACCACATGAAAGGTCCTTTCCCTTGCCAAGACCCACACTTTTACATATACTCTTGATTCCATCCCTGTTATTTCTGGAGTCAAATTCAAATTGATTCATTTGACATTTAAAGTCCTTCCTACTTTACCACTCCCCTCTAATTACTAGCTATAATAACACTTCCTCAACAGTTTTCCATTTCCCAATTGTGAACATTTTCATTGTCCCTCATAACTGGAATTCTCTCCTTCCTCATCTCTACTTCCTGACATCCATGGCCTCTTTCAAGACTCGACTCATATCCTATATTTTGCAAATTACCTTTTCTTCTCTCCCATGTTCCCAATGCTAGTGTCTTCCTTTTGATGTTATCTTGCAGGCACACTGTATATGCATTATATATCTTCTAATTGTTTTTCTCTCATCCCCTCTCTTCCTCCTGGATATGAGTACTTCAAGAAGACAGACAAGGTTTTATATTCCCAGTGCTTAACACAGTGCTTGGCACATAATAAGGAGTTAGTAAGTGCTTGCTAACAAACTGGCAAATATGTGAGGACGTTTTTAGGATTTGACAGTTATTATTTCCAAATAATTTGTCAAGAACCATGCTGGCATTGCTGAAGCACTAAATGACTTCACTTGTGTATACATTATTAAAGATAGTGATAATAAACACTGGGGTAAGAAATGCCAAATTACTCCTTTAGGCTTACAAAGCCACAATGGATGGGTGAAAGAGCTATCAAAGAATTGGTGGACTACCTAACAGGTGTGTTAGTATTGACCTATGCCAAATATTATTAAATTAATTATTTGTAAAACACTTAGCACAACATCTGACACACAATAGATATTTAATAAATGTTTCTTCTCTTCCTTCCCCCCTTCTTTTCTATGAACTATAAAAACTGAAGAAAACAATTGTGTCTTACACAGATGCTTTTTGAGAGCTGTCCCATACCAAAAGTGTGAACTGCATTCATCAGTTGATTATCTTTCTGCATTCCCCAAAAAACGAACTCACTGCAAGAACTGATATCATATTCAGAAGCTGAAATTCTGTCACTGAAATATTCAAATGTATATATAGATCTAAATTCTGAGGTTGGGTCAAATTGAATCTTCTATGCCAGGGTTAGATAATCATTAAGCATTAAGTGCCATGCTCCTCTGAGCATGTAACTAGATCATGTAATCATGTAACTAGAAAATGTCTGTGGCCAAATTTGAACTGAGCTCTTCCTGACTCAAACCCAGTGCTCTAGCAGCAGATTTTTTCCCCTTTCTCAATCACTTTACTCTTGTTTTATAGTTCTTTCTAAATCCTAAAACAGTGAGTTGTTCAGCAGGGATGAAGGTGAGATGGAGGATCATCACTTGAGGAAAGTTCCCAGGTTAAGTTGAAAATAATCCTTTGTTGTCAGGAATCAATATAAAGTAATTTGCCTTGGGGAGGGATTTGGATGTCTTGTTGAAATGGACAATCTTATCCAGATGGTGGTGCCTGATGTGCATGAATTAAGCAGTCAGTGACTGGTACTAACTTGGCAGGTTCACCAGTTATCCAAATAGGAAATCAGAAGGTAAATAATTTGTGCAGGAAAATCACTTTTTTCTCCAGTAATAGAGCTGAGAAGGTGTATGCTGATATTGGCTATCAGTTTACAAAGCACTTTACATGCACTTTTAACCCTCACAAAACCCAGATAATATAGACTGCTTATGCCAATTTTACTGATGGAGAATTTAAGGAATATGTCCAAATATTAATTAAGTAGGGATTAAAATTATCCAATCTACAATAAAAAAGACTGAGGCAGGGTGCTGAGCCAATGACACTTTATTAAAGATTCCCTTTAATGAAGTAGATTTTGGATCTTCTTCATGATCTGAGATGCCCCCTTCTTCCAGGACCTTGTATATATAGGGTTTGATACCCAAGTATGTAAAAAAGACATGGTAAAATACAAAATCTCATTAGTTGACAGACTTTGCTTTTGAGGGACAAAAATGATATATTAGCAGGGTTGAGAGGGTAACATAAATTGGGTGAAGCATGGACATCTCCACTGACTAAGTGATCAAAAGATAGTCATAAAATGGTTACCTGATTATGTTGGACAACAGAGAATGATACAGAAGTACAAAAACAAATTGGAGGACTTTCCATGTAGTTGAATCACTCTGCCACATTGGGCTTAGTCACCATAACAAGGAAAAACAAAGGTGAAGGGCTTCTTGTTAGGATCATATGGTTAAGCAAGTGAACTTGAAATCTGAACTTCATAGCTTTTGGGTCTAATATACAGAACTTATAATCACTATCTCTATGAAATAATGTCAAATTGGTTGATACTAATTGGAATAGAATAAGGTTCCAAACAAATTGTTTCTCATAGCTACTACCTTTTGAACTCCCCCTTATTGCTTCATTGATAAGATGGCAGTGAGATTTAGGAATAATATCTGCCTAGTATAATAGATTTAGCACAGGAAGGGATATCAGAAACTGTCTAGTTGAACACACATTTTACAAGCGAGAAAACTGAGGCAGAAAGATTAAATTATACATGAAATAAATATCAGAGTGAGATCTGAATGCCGATCTTTGGACTCTATAATTAGTGCTTTTAAAAAATTTTACTATATCATCCTCTGTAGACTCTGGAAGTGTTAACCTTATTCATTACCAGGCACTAAATTCCCTTTAGCTTAAAAAAAAGGAATATGTGAAATGGAAAGCATGATGAGTGCAGCCCTCAAAGTAAGAAGTATCACATTCTAGTTCCAGGGGACAAAAGAAAGGCTTTTTATTTGTAACAAGTTGATCAGTCGTATACTAATTAAGACCTAATTTTATTTTAATTGGGTCAGTCTTTGTTAAATGTCTCTCTGGAAATAAGAGTAGGAGTTTAGGCTCCCTGTGGGTGCTTTGCAGTAGAGATGAGTCACGTTTATAGGTCCTTCGTGTTGTTAAATGGAAGCTTCTACTTTCTGTCTCCCTCAGCTGCCTTCTCCTAAAAAAAATACAATGACTACATGTGACCAAATGGGGTCAGAAAGAATCATACAGGACTGAAAAACTGCAATAATAGCATCAACAAGTGAATAAACTGAAGGTCTTAACCATATCTGTGCCAGAGGTGATTTTGCCTGGATGAAAGATTGACATCAGTGATATAAACTTCCATGTTAGGTCTCAAAGCTCATTAATCAGAAAGAGTTCCTGAACTTTTTACCTTTATGCTTTGATGGATACAAACAATGGAATCAGGTATAATTTAGCCACAACATTTGACCCATTCATCATCATTCCAGATGTGGTTCACCTAACATGTTAGAGGTTTTTCTCCAGAGCTCTTGGAATTTCATAGCAAGCTGATAGAGCACAATACATAGAGTCAGGAAGATTCAAGTTCCAATCTGGCCTCTGGGCTCTCTTTGTGGGAATGTACATACACACACATACACACACACACACACACACACACACACACACACACATATATTCTACATACATACTATATATAATATATAGCCACATATATAAATACATATGTAGATATATAGGTCTTTCAATAAATATCAGAGAGGTAATAAATGAACGTGTGGGAATTGAGATCATTAAGTGATATCATATACATAAAAATATATTTTAGAAACATTCATTACTATATCCAAAACCTAAAAATAAAGTGATGCTTCTCATTTGAGGAATGACTGAAATTGCAATATCTGAATATAAAGAATTATTTACTATAGTGTAAAGCCATATGCATTATATATACGGCTCTAATCATGAAGAAAAATTTCCTTTCAATCAGCTAAAATCATGTCTCCTTATCTTTCACCTATGATTTCAAGTTATACCTATTAAATCCAGAAAAAAAATCTAATCCTTTGTCTTCCATATGACAAATGCTTGAAAACACTATAATGACCTCTTCCTTCTATTCTCTGGACTAAATATTAGAGGCAGCTAACTAGTGATGCAGTGGATGGAATGCTGGTCCTGGATTCATGGAGATCTGAGTTGAAATTCAGACTCAGACACTTACTAGCTATGTGACTTTAAATAAATCACTAAACTTTGGTCTACCTTTGTTTCCTCTACTGTAAAATGGGAATAATAATAGCACTTTCTTTGTTGTGTTGCTTTGATGATCAAATGAGATATTTATAGTGTTTAGTATATTGCTTACCATATAGTAGACATTACATGAATATTTATTTACCTCCTTTCCCTCCCTAAATAACCATAATTCCTTCAATTAGTCCTCACTTAACAATATCTTGAGACTCTTCATCATTCTAATTCCTTACTTTGAATGATCCCAATTCTATTAATAATTAAACAAATATATATCAAGTAACTGTGACTAAGATACTTTGCTAAACACTAGAAATATTATAAAAATTGCTGTGCTTTCAAAGAGTTTACATTTTTGTCATTTTAATCAACATCTTTTCTAAAATATGGCTTCTGGGACTCATCATCAAACTTAGATAGGCACTAAAAGATAGAATTTCCAGCATCCATTCCAGGAGCCCTCATGTTCTTTTGTCTTATTCTGGGTAACGAGGTCCCAGGCCTTTGGATCTCACAATTAAAAAACCCTTGTTTTTCAGGCAAAGGGTGAGACTTTCACAGCACTTCTACTAGTAAACAATTATTAGCAAACTTTCTGCTGTAGGGCCTGAATTTCTTAGCTCATGAAAAACCCTGGACTTTGAGAGATCTTTTATTCTGTGGCAATAGTAAGTGATAAAATTAAAACTGAAATTGTAAACCTTGAGGCAGAATTGTGTTTTAGGAAAATAATAATTATCAGTCAGTGAATATTTGACAAGTATTTTTAATGTGCCAGGCATTTTATTAAATATGAGGGATACAAGGAAAGGTAAAGGACAGGCAACATTCTTAAGGAGCTCATAATCTAATAACAGTGAAGAAGTTCTACTTATGGTATTTCATTTGATTGTGGAGACAACAATGTGATGGAGGTGCTGTTATAATGCCCATTTTACAGAAAAGGATACTGAGGCTAGGAACTATTATGTGGCTTGTCCAGGGATAGATAATATCTGGAAGGGTTCAAGTATATAGATGATTTTTCATTAGCTTTTCAAAAGAGGAATCAGGACAGAGTAGCTAGTTTTTACAAACATTTATTTTTGGTCCCCTTAGAATATAGATAAATTTTGTAAAATTGAAGAATAATCCTACCTCTACCTAACAATTCTATATAATAATAATTTTGCCAGAGTTAGTCAAAAGTCTTTCTGCCCTGAAGCTGGATTTCTATTTGAAAGTTTAGTTATAGGACTATAATTCCATAGATTAAGAATTTAGGTTCAAGCAATAAACCTATCCTAATTTTCCCTGAAGTCCTTTCATTTGGTGACTGATCAGCTTTTCCTTTGAACATAAGAGATTATTTTAACAAAGACCCATTGATCCATTCCAGAATGTATGCCTTGGAGAATAAGGAGAAGATAAAGAGGGTAACCCTGAGTCAATTCCCAGTCCTAGTTACACTTATAAACCAGCTAAATGGATAAGTCAATAGCAACCTAAATAAAACTGAAAATAACTTCTTGTGAACATTTCCTTTAAAAAGGCTCATTAGTTATGGGTTGGCATGAGATAAAAGTAATGGGGGAACAAACAGGTTCTATCTGAGAGAAACAGAATGGTATAATGAAGATTGAGAATTTGGAATTAAAAGAAATAAGCTCAGGTCTTGGGTGGGTTTCTCACACTCTCTGTGATTTTGAGAGAGTCACAAATTTCTCTGAGCCTCCATTTATTTCCTCAATATGAGGATTAGATTAGATAACTTCTTTTTTTATTAAAGCTTTTTATTTTTGAAATATATGCAACATTATTTTCAATATTCACCCTTGCAAAACTTTGTGTTCCAAGTTTTTTTCTCTCCCTTCCTCCCACTTTCTCTCCTAGATGTTAAGTAATCCAATATATGTTAAACATGTGCAATTTTTCCATACACATTTCCACAATTATCGTGCTGCACACCTGTAACGACCGTACTAGCACCCAGGACCCCCCAGAATCAGCTGGATAATCAGAATAAGCAGAAGTCCTTAGTCTTTATTCTTGGTCTTTAGACACAGGATTGAATAGGATGGAAGCAGAATCTCTGCAACTGCCTTCTTCCTCGTCTACCGCAAAAAGTGACTCTGGCTAGTCTTACTCCACTCCCTAATCCCTCTTACAATCCTCTGTATACACCAATCATTGAGCCAGCACAGCATAGTGGGAAGGACCATTTTCCAAGCATATGCCCATAGAGTATTGTCCAATCGGTAGTTAGCCTCAAGTGTTTGGCAGTTCTGACCTCAGTGCATCGACTCAATAGTTTCAGCCCTCTACACACACCAAAAATCAGATCAAAAAGAAAAAAAAAATGAGAACAAAAATACAATGCAAGCAAACAACAACAACAAGAGTGAAAATACTATTTTGTGATCCACACTCAGTCCCCACAACCCTCTCTCTGGATACAAATGGCTCTCTCCATTACAAGATCACATTTCATTGTTGAAAAGAGCCAAATCCATCAAAATTGAGCATCATATAATTTAAAATTAATTGCTTTTTATTTTTCAAAATACATGCAAACATAGTTTTCAACATTCACTCTTGCAAAATCTTGTGTTCATATTTTTCTCTCTTCCCTCCACCCCGTTCCCTAGACAGCAAGTAATCCAATATAAGTTAAACATGTGCAATTCTTCTAAACATATTTCTACATTTATCATGCTGCGCAATAAAAATCAGACTAAAAAAAGAAAAATGACAAGGAAAATAAAACAAGCAAACAAACAACAACAAGAAAGGTGAAAATACTATGTTGTGATCCACATTCACTCCCCATAGTCCTCTTTCTGGATGCACATGTCTCTTTCCATCAGAAGTCTATTGGAAATGACCTATCACTTCACTGTTAAAAAGAGCCATGTCCATCACAGTTGATCATCCTATAATCTTGTTTTTGCTGTAGTTCTACTCACTTCACTTAGCATCAGTTTATGTAAGTCTCTCTAGGCTTTTTTTCTGAAATCATCCTGCTGATCATTTCAAACAAAACAATAATATTCCATAACATTCATATACCATAATTTTTCAGTCATTCTCCAACTGATGGACATCTACTCAGTTTCCATTTTTTTGCTATTACAAAAAGGGCTGCCACAAACATTTTTGCACATGTGGGACCCCTTTTCTCCTTTATGATCACTTTGGGATATAAGCCCAATAGAGACACTGCCGGGTCAAAGGGTATGCACAATTTGATAGCCCTTTGAGCATAGCTCCAAATTGCCCCTCAGAAGGAGTGAATCAGTTCACAACTCCACCAACCATATATTAGAGTCTCAGTTTTCCCACATCTCCTCCAACATTCATCATTATTCTTTCCTGTTATCTTAACCAATCTGAGAGATGTGTAGTGGTATCTCAGAATTGTCTTAATTTGCATTTCTCTCATATGAAAATATGCTCCAAATCATTATTGATCAGAAAAATGCAAATTAAGACAACTCTGAGATACCACTACATACCTGTCAGATTGGCTAGAATGACAGGGAAAGATAATGTGGAATGTTGGAGGGGATGTGGGAAAACAGGGACACTGATACATTGTTGGTGGAATTGTGAACACATCCAGCCATTCTGGAGAGCAATTTGGAATTATGCTCAAAAAGTTATCAAACTGTGCATACCCTTTGATCCAGCAGTGTTTCTACTGGGCTTATACCCCAAAGAGATACTAAAGAAGGGAAAGGGACCTGTATGTGCCAAAATGTTTGTGGCAGCCCTGTTTGTAGTGGCTAGAAGCTGGAAAGTGAATGGATGCCCATCAATTGGAGAATGGTTGAGTAAATTGTGGTATATGAACGTTATGGAATATTATTGTTCTGTAAGGAATGACCAGCAGGATGAATACAGAGAGGATTGGCGAGACTTAAGTGAACTGATGCTAAGTGAAATGAGCAGAACCAGGAGATCATTATATATCTCAGCAACGATACTGTTTGAGGATGTATTCTGATGGAAGTGGATCTCTTCGATAAAGAGAGCTAATTCAGTTTCAATTGATCAAGGATGGACAGAAGCAGCTACACCCAAAAAAGAATGCTGGGAAATGAATATAAACTGCTTGCATTTTTGTTTTTCTTCCTGGGTTATTTATACCTTCTGAATCCAATTCCCTGTGCAACAAGAAAACTGTTCGGTTCTGCACACATATATTGTATATAGGATATACTGTAACCTATTCAACATGCAAAGGACTGCTTGCCATCTGAGGGAGGGGGTGAAGGGAGGGAGGGGAAAAATCGGAACAGAAGTGAGTCCAAGGGATAATGTTGTAAAAAATTACCCTGGCATGGGTTCTGTCAATAAAAAGTTATTTAAAGAATTTTTTAAAAATCGCATTTCTCTGATCAATAGAGATTTAGAGCACCTTTTCATAGGACTAGAAATAGTTTCAATTTCTTCATCTGAAAAATGTCTGTTAATATCCTTTGACCATTTATCAATTGAAGAATGGCTTGAATTCTTATAAATTTGAGTCAATTCTCTATATATTTTAGAAATGAGGACTTCATCAGAACCCTTGAATGTCAGTTTTTCCCAGTTGATTGCGTCCCTTCTGATCTTGTTTGAGTTGGTTTTGTTTATACAAAACTTTTTAACTTAATATAATCAAAATTATCCATTTTGTATTTCAAAAAGTACTCTAGTTCTTCTTTGGCCACAAATTGCTTCCTTCTCCAGAGATCTGAAAGGGAGATTGTCTAATTTGCTTGTAATATCATTGTTTATGTCTAAATCATGAACCCATTTAGACCTTATCTTGGTATACAGTGTTAAGTTTGAGTCAATGCCTGATTTCTGCCATGCTAGTTTCCAATTTTCCCAGCAATTTTTGTCAAATACTGAGTTCTTATCCCAGAAGCTAGGGTCTTAGGATTTATCAAACATTAGATTACTATAGTCATTGATGATTGTGTCTTATGAACCTAACTATTCCACTGATTAACTACTCTGTTTCTTAGCCAGTACTAAATAGTTTTGATGACCACTGCTTTATAATATAGTTTTAAGTCTGGTACAGCTAGGCCATCTTCTTTTGAATTTTTTCATTAATTCCCTTGAAATTCTTAACTTTTTAGTCTTTCAGATAAACTTTGTTATTTTTTCTAACTCTGCAAAGTACTTTCTTGACAGTTTGATTGGTATGGCACTGAATGAGTAGATTAATGTAGGTAGTACTGTCATTTTTATTGTATAAGCTCAGCCTACACATGAGCACTTGATATTTTTCCAGTTCATTAAATCTGATTTTATTTGTGTGGGAAATGTTTTGTAATTATATTTATAGACACAAATATTAGCCTTGGCAAGTAGACTCTCAAATATTTTATATTATCTACCCTTATTTTAAATGAAATTTATTTTTATATCTTTTGCTGCTGGACTTCATTGGTAATACATAAAAATGCTAATGATTACATGTGGATTTATTTTGTATCTTGCAACTTTGCTAAATGTGAATTGTTTCTAGTATTTTTTAGTTGATTCTCTAGGATTCTCTAAGTATGCCATCATATAATCTGTAAAGAGTGATGATTTTGTTTCTTTATTACCTACTCTAATCTCTTTAATTTCTTTTTCTTCTCTTATTGCTAACACTAACATTTCTAATACAATATAAATAGCAATGGTGATTATTCACCTCTGATCTTACTGGAAATGGTTCTAATTTATCCCCATTAAATATAAGGCTTGCTGATGGTTTTAAAGAGGTGCTACTGGTCATTTTAAGAAAAATTACATTTATTCCTATACTCTCTAGTGTTTTTTTTAATAGGAATGGGTGTTGTATTTTGTCAAATGGTTTTTTTTTCTGCATATATTGAGATAACCATATGATTTTTATCAGTTTGGTTATTGATATAGTCAATTGCACTAATATTTTTTCTAATATTGAATCCTAATATACTGAGGATAACTTGCTGTAATCTCTTAGCTAATATTTTATTTAAGATTTTTACATCAACATTAATTAGGAAAATCAGTCTATAATTTTCTTTCTCTATTTTGACCTTACCTGGTTTAGGTATCAGCACCATATCTGTATCATAAAAGGAATTTGATAGCATTCCTTCTTCCCCTATTTTTCCAAATCCATTGCTTAATACTAGAATTTATTGTTCTCTAAATGTTTGGTAGAATTCACATGTAAATCCATCAGGCTCTGGAGATTTTTTCTTAGAGAGTTGATTAATAGGTTGTTCAATTTCTTTTTCCTAAAGTGGGACTATTTAAGTAATTTATTTCCTCCTCTTAATCTGGGCAATCTATATTTTTGTAAGTATTCATCCATTTCACTTAACTTATCAGATTTATTAACATATAATTGGGCAAAATATCTTCTAATTATTACTTTAATTTGCTCTTCTTTGATGGAAAGTTCCCCCTTTTTGTTTTTGATACTAACAATTTGATTTTCTTCTTTACTTTGTCTAATAAATTAACTAAAGGTTTATCTATTTTGTTAGTTTTTTCATAAAACTAACTCTTAATTTTGTTTATTAATTCAATAGTTTTCTTACTTTCAGTTTTATTAATCTCCTCTTTTATTTTCAGAATGTCAAATTTGGTATTTAATTGGAGGCTTTTAATTTTTTTTTCTAATTTCTTTAGTTGCATGCCCAATTCATTAATCTTCTCTTTCTCTATTTTATGCAAGTGAGCATCTAGAGATATAAAACTTCCCCTAAGAACTGCTTTGGCTACATACCATAAATTTTGGTATATTGTCTCATTAGTGTCCTTTTGGATGAAATTATCAATTGTCTATCATTTGTTGTTTTACCCACTAATTCTTTTTTTTTTAAATTATAGCTTTTTATTTACAAGATATATGCATGGGTAATTTTTAAGCATTGGCAATTGCAAAACCTTTTGTTCCAACTTTTCCCCTCCTTCCCCCCACCCCTTCCTCAAGATGGCAGGTTGAACAATACATGTTAAATATGTTAAAGTATAAGTTAAATATAATATATGTATACATGTCCAAACAGTTGTTTTGCTGTTCAAAAAGAATCAAGAAATAGTGTACAATTAGCCTGTGAAGGAAATCAAAAATTCAGGTGGATATAAATAGAGGGATTGGGAATTCTATGTAGTGGTTCATAGTCATCTCCCAGAGTTCTTCCACTGGGTGTAGCTGGTTCAGTTCATTACTGCTCTATTGGAACTGATTTGTTTCATCTCATTGTTGAAGATGGCCATGTCCATCAGAATTGATCATCATATAGTATTGTTGTTGAAGAATATAATGATCTTCTGGTCCTGCTCATTTCATTCAGCATCACTTCATGTAAGTCTCTCCAGGCCTTTTTAAAATCATCTTGCTGATCATTTCTGACAGAACAATAATATTCCATAATATTCATACACCAAAATTTATTCAGCCATTCTCTAATTGATGGGCATCCACTTACCATCCAGTTTCTGGTCACTACAAAGAGGGCTGCCACAAACATTCTTGCACATACAGGTCCCTTTCCCTTCTTTACAATCTCTTTGGGATATAAACCCAGTAGTAACACTGCTGGGTCAAAGTTATCCACTCATTCCTTAGGATTAGATTATTTAATTTCCAATTAATTTTTGTCTATTTTCCCCTGGCCTTTTATTGCATGTAATTTTTACTACATCATGATCTGAAAAACGTGCATTTACTATTTCTGTCTTTCTGCACTTGATTTTGAAGTTTTTATGCCCTAATACATGATCAATTTTTGTGTAGGTTGCATGTACCACTGAGGAAAAAGTACATTCCTTTCTGTCTCTATTCAGTTTTCTCCAAAAGTCTATCACATTTAACGTTTCTAAAATTCTATTTACCTCCTTAACTTCTTTCATATTTATTTTGTGGTTCAATTTATATAGTTCTGAGAGAGCAAGGCTGAGATCCCCTTCTAGTATAGTTTTGCTGTTTAATTGTTCTTGCAAGGGGTGAAGCCAAGATGGTAGAGAGGACACACACTTCTTTCTGAGTTCTCCTACTACCCTCACACTAATTACAAAATTCAGCTTCTGAAATAGTGATTGACTGGTAGAATCCATGAATATTGGGATTGCAGCAAATTATCAGCAGAAGATAATTTTGAAGATTGCCAGAAAAGGTCTGTTTTGATCAGGTGTGGGCACAGTAGGAGGCTATGAACAGGAAGGGATGCAGAGCATGGAGGCCAACACAGTCTGAGCAAATCAGGGGAAGAGTGCGGTGCCTGTAGGGTGGAGAATCTACGGGAAGGACTCTATCACAATGTTGGCTATTCTTCCCTGGTTGTAAGCCAGCAGATCAGCAGAGAAATTATAAAACATCCAACACAAATGCAAAAGGTAAAGCGTGTACCCCAAAGTGCAGGAGTCTCAGGGGACCTGGTCACACCCATGCAGCACTGGGTATGACTCAGGGAGATCCCAGAACAGCTGTTGCCATTTCTGTGTGTCTGTAGAGGAAGCTTAGAACTTCGGTGCTCTAAAAGCAGGTCTGATATATTTTTTTAATGAGTAAAAAGGCAAAGCGAGCTCTAACTATAGACAGCTTCTATCATGAAAGAGAACAGATTTCAAACACTGAAGAGACTAAAAACAGATTGTCTCCAGATGAAGCCCCAAAGAGTGATATAATCTGGTCCCCATCACACAAGGTTCTCCTAGAAGAAATTTAACAGGATCTTAAAAGAGAGCTAGAAGAAAAACAGGGAAAGGAAAGGAAAACTTTGCAAGAGAGTTTAGAAAAGACATATAACTTATTAAAAGATAGATTGGAAAAAGAAAACAACTCCCCGAAAAACAGTATGAATTGGAAAAGGTAAAGAACTCCCAGAAAAACAGAATTTGTTAACTGAAAAAGAAAATAACTCCTTAAAAATTTTTTGTGAAATGGAAAAAATTCCAAAGAACAAAACAACTCATTTAAAAATTCAATTGGACAAATGCAAAAAGAAGTAAAAAAAAAAATGAAGAAAACAATTCATTAAAAATCAGACTTGAACAAATGGAAATGAATGATTCAAGGAAACACCAAGAATCACTCAAACAATGCCCCCCCACCTCAAAAAATAGAAAAAAAAAGTTAAATGCCTACTTCGGAAAACAACAGATTTGGAAAACAGATCTAGGAGAGATAACATAAGGGTTATTGGACTCCCTGAAAATCATAATGAAAGAAAGAGCCCAGAATTTTTTTTTCAGGAAATCATCAAAGAGAACTGCCCAGATGTCATAGAATCAGAAGGTAAAATAGCCATTAAAAGAGTCCATCGAACACATCCTGAAAGAAATGCCAAAATTAAAACCCCAAGGAATATTGTGGCTAAATTTCACAACTATCAGACCAAGGAAAAATATAACAAATAGCCAGAAAAAGCAATTCAAATACCGAGGAGCCACAATAAGGATAACTCAGGATGAGCAGCTTCCACATTAAAGGATCAAAGGGCCTGGATTCTAATATTCTGAAAGGCAAAAGAACTTGGAATGCAGCCCAGAATAAACTACCCTGCTAAACCGAGCATCTTCTTTCAGGGAAGAAGATGGGCATTCAATGAAACAGGTGAATTCCATTTATTTCTGATGAAAAAAACAGAGCTAAACAAAAAATTTGACTCCAAATATAGAACTCAAGAGAAGTATAAAAAGTTAAAAAAGAATTCTTGAGAACTGTATTTCTGTTATGAGTGTACATAAAAAGTACATGTATAATTTAATATTACTGTTATAATATAAAAAGGAATTAGAGTGTAAAGGGGATATACCAGAAAAAAGAGTAAATGGAGGTAAAAAGAGAGAAATTACATCCCATGGAGAGGCAAAGGAAACCTATTATATCTGAGGGAAAGAAGGGAGGATGATGAACATTGTGTAAACCTTATTCTCATCAGACTTATCTCAAAGAGAAAATATTAGACATATTTGGTTTACAGATAAATTTCTCATCTTATTGAAAAATGGGAAGGGAAAAGCAAAAAGGGAAGGGGGATAGGAAAAATAGAAGGAAAGATAGAAAGAGTAGGGGAAAGGTATAAGAAAGGGGGAGGGGCTCTAGGAGAGAGGGATTCTAAAAAGAAAGGGTTGCTTGAGGCAAATGGTGCCCATAAGTTAAATGCCAGAGAAGGGAGAAAGGGGAAAAGGAAAGAGAAAAGTAGAATCTGGAAATTATAAGATGGCAGGAAATACAGTATTAGTAGTTTTAACCATAAATGTGAATGAGGTGAACACTCCCATAAAGTGGAGGTGGATAGCAGACTGGATTAAAAGACAGAATCCTACAATATGTTGTTTCCAGGAAACACATTTGAAGCAGGATGATACATACAGAGTAAAGATAAAAGGCTGGAGCAGAATCTATTATGCTTCAGGTGAAGTCAGAAAACCAAGGGTAGCTATCCTTATCTCAGATCAAGCAAAAGCAAAAATTGATCTAATTAAAAGAGATAAGAAAGGAAATTATATCTTGCTAAAGGGTACCTGTTGGAATCCTTACAAAGTGTTAAATCATTAGAATTGATAGAGACAATAATTAACTAATTTAGCATGGTTCAGTATGATTGATCTGATCCTATGAGGAGATATTATGGGCCAGAATTTGAAACAAGGTACTAAGTGGAATTGAAGAGACAATGTTTTAATCTAATTTAGAATTGATTTAATCCTATAACAAATAATGGTTTCCCAGTGATATAATGATTTGTGTGTACTCAGTGTACAGCATATAATCAAGAAGCTCTCAGGGCCAGAGACAGAAGCCCACTCTTGGAGGCAGAGACAGATTCATTCCATATTCCACCTTTGTGCTGGCTGGAGACATTCGGAGGGAGCTAGGGGCTGAACCTCAAGACCTTGAAGGACACAATAAAGGACTGGATTTTAACTCCTAGCTGCATTTGAAGTGATTATTACTCAGAACCGAAACTAAGGCTGCCTCCAGAAACCTCCCCAAGAAACCTGCTCCCAGAGAGAACGATCATATTATAAAAAAGAAGAGAACACCACAGGTAACATAGATAATGAAGCAATATCAGTACTAAACATATATTCACCAAGTGGTATAGCACCTAAATTCCTAAGAGAGAAGTTAAGAAAAATGCAAGAAGAAATAGACAGCAAAACTATAATAGTGGGTGATCTCAACCTTGCACTCTCAGAACTAGATAAATCAAACCACAAAATAAATAAGAAAGAATTTAAAGAGGTAAATAAAATACTAGATAAGTTAAATAGGATAGGTCTTTGGAGAAAATTGAATGGAGACAGAAAGGAATACATTTTCTTTTCAGCAGTTCATGGAACCTATAAAAATATTGATCATATATTAGGACATAAAGACCTCAAAATCAGTTGCAGAAAGGCAGAAATAGTAAATGCATTCTTTTCAAATCACGATGCAATAAAAACTACATTCAATAAAAAGACAGGGGAAAATAGGCCAAAAAGTCATTGGAAACTAAATAATCCCCTCCTAAAGAATGAATGGGCAAATCATAAACACAACTGATAATTTCATTCAAGAGAATGACAATAATGAGACGACATAGCAAAATTTGTGGGATGCAGCCAAAGTGGTAATAAAGAGAAATTTTATATCTCTAAAGGCTTACTTGCCTAAAATACAGAAAGAGAAGATCAATGAATTGGGCTTGCAACTAAAAAAGCTAGAAAAAGAGCAAATTAAAATCCCCAAACACTAAACTTGAAATTCTAAAAATAAAAGGAGAGATGAATAAAATTGAAAGTGTAAAACCTATTGAATTAATAAATAAAACTAAGAGATGGTTTTTATAAAAAAAAAACAACAAAATAAGTAAACACTTGCTAAATTTGATTAGAAAAAGGAAAGAGAAAAATCAAATTGTTACTTTTAAAAATGAAAAGAAAGAAATTTCCATTAATGAAGAGGAAATTAGAGCAATAATTAGGAGTTACTTTGCCCAACTTTATGCTAATAAATTTGATAATTTGAATGAAATGGATGAATACCTTAAAAATGTAGGTTGCCCAGATTAACAGGGAAAGAAGTAAATTGCTTAGTCTTTTATCAGAAAAAGAAATAGAACAAGCTATTAATCAACTCCCTAAGAAAAAATCCCCAGGAACAGATGGATTTACATGTGAATTCTACCAAACATTTAAAGAACAATTAACCCCAATACTATATAAACTATTTGAAAAAATAGGAATGAAGGAGTCCTACCAAATTCCTTTTATGACACAGATATGGTACTGATACCTAAACCAGGTAGGATGAAAACAGAGAAAGAAAATTATATACCAATTTCCCTAATGAATATTGATGCAAAGATCTTAAATAAAATATCAGCAAAGAGATTATAGCAAATCATCCCCTGGATAATACACCATGACCAAATAGGATTTATATCAGGAATGCAAGGCTGTTTCAATATTAGGAAAACTATTAGCATAATTGACTATATCAATAACTAAATTAACAAAAACCATATGATCATTTCAATAGATGCAGAAAAAGCATTTGATAAAATCCAACACCCATTCCTATTAAAAACACCAGAGAGTATGGGAATAAATGGACTTTTCCTTAAAATAGTCAGTAGCATCTATTCAAAACCACCAGTAGGCATCATACATAATGGTGATAAACTGGAACCATTCCCAATAAGATCAGGAATGGAGTGAAACAAAGTTGCCCACTATCTCCATTACTATTCAATATTGTATTAGAAATGCTAGCTTTGGCAATAAGAGATGAAAAAAAGATTAAAGGAATTAGAGTAGGTAATGAGGAAACCAAATTATCACTTTTTGCAGATAAAATGATGGTATACTTAGAGAACACCAGAAAAAACTACTAAAAAGTTATTAGAAATAATTGACAACTTTAGCAAAGTTGCAGGATACAAAATAACTTCACATGAATCATCAACATCACTAAAAAAATCCAATAGCAAGAGATACAAAGAGAAATTCCATTTAAAATAACTGCTGATAGTATAAAATATTTGAGAATCTATCTGCCAAGGGAATATCATGAACTATATGAGCAAAATTACAAAACACTTTCCACACAAATAAAGTTAGATCTAAACAATTGGAAAAATATTAAATGCTCTTGGATAGAGTGAGCAAATATAATAAAGATGACAACACTACCTAAACTAATCTATTTATTTAGCACTATACCAATCAGACTCCCAAAAAACTATTTTAATGACCTAGAAAAATAACAACAAAGTTCATATGGAAAAACAAAAGGTCAAGAATTTCAAGGAATTAATGTAAAAAATCAAATGAAGGTGGCCTAGCTGTACCAGATCTAAAATTATATCATAAAGCAGCGGTTACCAAAATCACTTGGTATTGGCTAAGAAATAGACTAGTTGATCAATGGAATAGGTTAAGCTCAAAGGACAAAACAGTCAATAACTTGAATAATCTAGTATTTGACAAACCCAAAGACTCCAGCTTTTGGTATAAGAACTCACTGTTTGACAAAAATTGCTGGGAAAATTGGAAATTAGTATGGCAAAGATTAGTCATTGACCCACACTTAACACCATATACCAAGATAAGGTCAAAATGGGTTCATGACCTACGCATAAAGCATGAGATAATAAATAAATTAAAGGAACATAGGATAGTTTGCCTCTCAGACGTGTGGAAGAGGAAGGAATTTATGACCAAAGAAGAACTAGAGATCATTATTGATCACAAAATAGAAAACTTTGATTATATCAAATGGAAAAGTTTTTGTACAAACAAAACTAATGCGGACAAGATCAGAAGGGAAATAATAAACTGAGAAAACATTTTTACAGCTAAAGGTTCTGATAAAGGCCTCATCTCCAAAATATATAGAGAATTGATTCTAATTTATAAGGAATCAAGACATTCTCCAATTGATAAATGGTCAAAGGATATGAACAGACAATTCAAGACAAAGAAATTGAAACTATTTCTAGCCATATGAAAAGATGCTCCAAGTCATTATTAATCAGAGAAAGGCAAATTAAGACAACTCTGAGATACCACTACACACCTGTCAGAATAACTAGAATGACAGGGAAAGATAATGCGAATGTTGGAGGGGATGTGGGAAAATTGGGACACTGATATATTGTTGGTGGAATTGTGAATACATCGTCATTCTGGAGAGCAATTCGGAATTATGCCCCAAAAGTTATCAAACTGTGCCTACCCTTTGACCCAGCAGTGTTACTACTGGGCTTATATCCCAAAGAGATTTTAAAGAAGGGAAATGGACCTACCTGTATGTGCAAGAGTGTTTGTGGCAGTCCTCTTTGTAGTGAACAGAAACTGGACAGTAAATGAATGTCCATCAATTGGAGAATGGCTGAATAAATTGTGGTATATGAATATTATGGAATATTATTGTTCGGTAAGAAATGACCAGCAGGATGATTTCAGAAAGGCCTGGAAAGACTTGCATGAATTGATGCTGAGTGAAATAATCAGGACCAGGAGATCATTATATACTTCAACAACAATACTATATGATGGACATAGCCCTCTTCAACAATGAGATGAATCAAATCAGTTCCAATAGAGCAGTAATGAATTGAACCAGCTACACTCAGTGAAAGAACTCTGGGAGATGACTATTAACCACTACATAGAATTCCCAATCCCTCTATTTTTGTCCACCTTCATTTTTGATTTCCTTCATAGGCTAATTCAAAGTCCGATTCTTTCTGTACAGCAAAATAACTGTTTAGACATGTATACATATACTGTATTTAACTTATACTTCAAGATATTTAGCATGTATTGGTCAACCTGCCATCAGGGGGAAGGAGTGGGGCGAAGAAGGGGAAAAGTTGGAACAAAAAGTTTTGCAATTGTCAATGCTGAAAAATTACCCATGCATATATCTTATAAATAAAAAAGCTATAATTAAAAAAAAAAGAACTCACAATTTGACAAAAACTGCTGGAAAAATTGGAAACTAATAGACGTTGGTGCACACTTAACACTGTATACCAAGTTAAAATGAGTTTATAAAGAAATAAGAACAACATAGGATAGTTTACCTCTAAGACCTGTGGAGCAGGAAGGAATTTGTGACCAAAGAAGAACTAGAGATCATTATTAATCCAAAATAGAAATTTTTGATTATATCAAATTGAAAAGTTTTTGCACAAACAAAACTACTGCAGACAAGATTAGAAGGGAAGCAATAACCTGGGAACATATTTTTTTACATTCAAAGGTTCTGATAAAGGCCTCATTTCCAAAATATAGAGACAATTGTCTCAAATTTATAAGAAATCAAGCTATTCTCCAATTGATAAATGGTCAAAGGATATGAACAGACAATTTTCAGATGAAGAACTTAAACTATTTCTAGTCTTATGAAAAGGTGTTCCAAATTATGATTGATCAGAGAAATGCAAATTAAGACAACTCTCAGATACCACTACACACCTGTCAGATTGGCTAAGATGACAGGAAAAGAGAGTGAGGAATGTTGCAGAGGATATGGGAAAATTGGGACACTGATACATTGTTGGTGTAATTGTGAAAGAATTCAAACATTCTGGAGAGAAATTTGGATCTATGCTCAAAAAAAATTATAAAACTTGCTAACTGAAATAAGCAGAACCAGGAGATCATTATATACCTCAACAACTATACTGTTTGAGGATGTATTCTGATGGAAATGGATCTCTTCGATAAAGAGAGCTAATTCAGTTTCAATTGATCAAGGATGGACAGAAGCAGCTACACCCAAAGAAAGAACACTGGAAATGAATATAAACTGCTTGCATTTTTGTTTTTCTTCCTGGGTTATTTATACCTTCTGAATCCAATTTTCCCTGTGCAACAAGAAAACTGTTCGGTTCTGCACACATATATTGTATCTAGGATATACTGTAATCTATTTAACATGTAAAGGACTGCTTGCCATCTGAGGGAGGGGGTGGAGGGAGGGAGGGGAAAAATTGGAACAGAAGTGAGTGCAAGGGATAATGTTGTAAAAAATTACCCTGGCATGGGTTCTGTCAATAAAAAGTTATTTTAAAAAATTATCAAACTGTGCATACCCTTTGATCCAGCAGTGTTACTACTGGGCTTATATCCCAAAGAGATCTTAAAGAAGGGAAAAGGACTCATATGTGCAAAAATATTTGTGGTAGCCCTTTTTGTACGTGCTAGAAACTGGAAATTGAATGGATGCCCATCAATTAGAGAATGGCTGAATAAATTGTGGTATATGAATGTTATGAAATATCATCGTTCTGTAAGAAATAACCAACAGGATGATTTCAGAGAGGCTTGAAGAGACTTACATGAATTAATGCTGAGTAAAATGAGCAGACTCAGGAGATCATTATACACAGCAACAAGAAGATTATACAATAATCAACTTTGATGGACGTGGCTCTCTTCAACAATGAGATGATTCAAACTAGTTCCAATTGTTCAGTAATGAAGAAAATCAGCTACACCCATAGAGAGAACTATGGGAAATGTGTGTGGACCACAACATAACATTTCCACTCTTTCTGTTATTGTTTGCTTGCATTTTTGTTTTTCTTCAGTTTTTTTCTTTCTTTCTAGATCCTCAGTATTTTGCTTCTTACCATCACTCCCCTTAAACAGCCTTCCCCTTTTACAACCCCTTCCCTTTTTTATACCTTATCCCTCCTATTTTTTTTCTCCCTTCTATTAGCCTCCCCCTTTCTTTTCCTTTCCCCCCTCCTATTTACCTATAGAATGAGACAAGTTTTTCTGTGAAGCTAAATATATCTGATATTCTCTCTTTGAGCCAATTGTGAGGAGAGTAAGATTCACACAATGATCATTCCCCTCCCTGTTTCCCTCAATTGTAATAAGTCTTTTTTGCCTCTTCATGATATGTAATTTACCCCATTTTACCTCTATTTTCCTATTCTCCCAGTACCATCGCCTTTAGATCTCTAGTTTCTTTTTTATATCATCACAGTAAGACCAAATTATACCTGCACCCTCTAAGTATACTCACAACATAGATACAGTTCTTAAGAGTTAAACATATCATCTTCCCAGATAGGGATGTAAATTTTTTATCTTTTAAAAGAAAGTTATTTTTTTCTTTCTTTTTTACCTTTTTATGTTTCTTTTGAGTTCTGTATTTGAAGATTAAATTTTCTGTTAGGCTCTGGTCTTTTCATCAGAAATAAATGAAATTCACCTGTTTCATTGAATGTCCATCTTTTCCCCTGAGAGATAATGCTTAATTTTGCTGAATAATTGATTCTCTCCATTGCCTTTCAGAATATTTTTAATCCTTTAAAGTTGAGGCTGCTAGGTCCTGGGTAATTGTTATTGTGACTCTTCTATATTTGATTTATTTCTTTCTGGTTGCTTACAATATTTTCTCCTTAATCTGATAATTTTAAAATTTAGCTATATTATTCCTTGGAGTTTTCATTTTGGAGTCTCTTTTAAGAGATGATCAGTGAATTCTTTCAATAGCTATTTTACTCTCTGGTTCTAAGACATCAGGGCAGTTTTCTTTGATGATTTCCTGAAAGATGATGTCTAGGCTCTTTTTTCATCATTTTTCAGATAGTCCAATAATTCTTAGATTGTCTCTCCTGGATGTATTTTCCAGCGCAGTTGTTTTTCCAATGAGGCATTTTACATTTTTTCTTTCTTTCTTTCTTTCTTTCTTTCTTTCTTTCTTTCTTTCTTTCTTTCTTTCTTTCTTTCTTTTGTTTTGTTTGACTGATTCTTGATGTCTCATTGAGTCATTCACTTACATTTGTTCAGTTCTAATTTTTAGTGAATTATTTTCTTCAGTTAGCTTTTTTTAAATTTCCTTTTGCATCTGGCCAATTGAATTTTCAAATGAGTTGTTTTGTTCATTAGGTTTTTTTTTTCCATTTCACAACTTCTGTTTTATAATGAGTTAGTTTCTTTTTCAAATCTATTTTGTAAGGAGTTATATTCCTTTTCCATTTTGTCAAATCTATTTTGTAAGTTATATGATTTTTTCCATTTCACTAAATCTAGAAAAAATAGGGATTGAAGGAGTCCTACAAAACTCCTTTTATGACACAGACATGGTACTGATACCTAAACCAGGTAGGCTGAAAACAGAGAAAGAAAATTATAGACCAATCTCCCTAATGAATATCGATGCTAAAATCTTAAATGAAATATTAGCAAAAAGATTACAGAAAATCATCACCAGGATAATACACTATGACCAAGTAGGATTTATACCAGGAATGCAGGGCTGGTTCAATATTAGGAAAACTATTACCATAATTGACTATATCAATAACCAACCAAACAAAAACCATATGATCATCTCAATAGCATCAATAGATGCTCAGAAAAAGCATTTGATAAAATCCAACATCCATTCCTAATAAAAACACTTGAGAGCATAGGAATAAATGGACTTTTCCTTAAAATAGTCAGGAGCATATATTTAAAACCATCAGTAAGCATCATATGCAATGGGGAAAAACTGGAACCTTTCCCAGTAAGATCTGGAGTGAAGCAAGGTTGCCCACTATCACCATTATTATTTAATATTGTATTAGAAACACTAGCCTCGGCAATAAGAGTCGAGAAAGATATTAAAGGAATTAGAGTAGGCAATGAGGAAACCAAACTATCACTCTTTGCAGATGATATGATGGTATACCTAGAGAACCCCAGAGATTCTACTAAAAAGCTATTAGAAATAATTCATAATTTTAGCAAAGTAGCTGGCTACAAAATAAATCCCCATAAATCCTCAGCATTTTTATGCATCACCAACAAAACCCAACAGCAAGAGATACAAAGAGAAATTCCATTCAGAATAACTGTTGATACCATAAAATATTTGGGAATCTATCTACCAAAGGAAAGTCAGGAATTATATGAGCAAAATTATAAAAAAGTCTCCACACAAGTAAAGTCAGACTTAAATAATTGGAAAAATATTAAGTGCTCTTGGATCGGCCGAGCAAACATAATAAAGATGACAATACTCCCTAAACTAATCTATTTATTTAGTGCTATACCAATCAGACTTCCAAGAAAATATTTTAATGATCTAGAAAAAATAACAACAAAATTCATATGGAACAATAAAAAGTCGAGAATCTCAAGGGAATTAATGAAAAAAAAAATCAAATGAAGGTGGCCTAGCTGTACCTGATCTAAAATTATATTATAAAGCAGCAGTCACCAAAACCATTTGGTATTGGCTAAGAAATAGATTAGTGGATCAGTGGAAAAGGTTAGGTTCACAAGACAGAATAGTCAACTATAGCAATCTAGTGTTTGACAAACCCAAAGGCCCTAACTTCTGGGAAAAGAATTCATTATTTGATAAAAACTGCTGGGATAATTGGAAATTAGTATGGCAGAAATTAGGCATGGATCCATACTTAACACCATATACCAAGATAAGATCAAAATGGGTCCATGACCTAGGCATAAAGAACGAGATTATAAATAAATTAGAGGAACATAGAATAGTTTATCTCTCAGACTTGTGGAGGAGAAAGAAATTTGTGACCAAAGATGAACTAGAGACCATTACTGATCACAAAATAGAAAATTTTGATTACATCAAATTAAAAAGCCTTTGTACAAACAAAACTAATGCAAACAAGATTAGAAGGGAAGCAACAAACTGGGAAAACATCTTCACAGTTAAAGGTTCTGATAAAGGCCTCATTTCCAAAATATATAGAGAACTGACTCAAATCTATAAGAAATCAAGCCATTCTCCAATTGATAAATGGTCAAAGGATACGAACAGACAATTTTCAGAGGATGAAATTGAAACTATTACCACTCATATGAAAGAGTATTCCAAATCATTATTGATCAGAGAAATGCAAATTAAGACAATCTGAGATACCACTACACACCTGTCAGATTGGCTAAGATGACAGGAAAAAATAATGATGAATGTTGGAGGGGATGCGGGAAAACTGGGACACTAATGCATTGTTGGTGGAGTTGTGAACGAATCCAACCATTCTGGAGAGCAATCTGGAATTATGCCCAAAAAATTATCAAATTGTGCATACCCTTTGATCCAGCAGTGTTTCTATTGGGCTTATATCCCAAAGAAATACTAAAGAAGGGAAAGGGACCTGTATGTGCCAAAATGTTTGTGGCAGCCCTGTTTGTAGTGGCTAGAAACTGGAAAATGAATGGATGCCCATCAATGGGAGAATGGCTGGGTAAATTGTGGTATATGAATGTTATGGAATATTATTGTTCTGTAAGAAATGACCAGCAGGATGAATACAGAGAGGACTGGCGAGACTTACATGAACTGATGCTAAGTGAAATGAGCAGAACCAGGAGATCATTATACACTTCGACAACGATATTGTATGAGGACATATTTTGATGGAAGTGGATTTCTTTGACAAAGAGACCTAACTGAGTTTCAATTGATAAATGACGGACAAAAGCAGCTACACCCAAAGAAAGAACACTAGGAAACGAATGTGAACTATCTGCATTTTTGTTTTTCTTCCCAGGTTATTTATACCTTCTGAATCCAATTCTCCCTATGCAACAAGAGAACTGTTCGGTTCTGCAAACATATATTGTATCTAGGATATACTGCAACATATCCAACATATAAAGGACTGCTTGCCATCTAGGGGAGGGGATGGAGGGAGGGAGGGGAAAAAAATTGGAACAGAAACGAGTGCAAAAGATAATGTTGTAAAAAAAAAAATTACCCTGGCATGGATTCTGTCAATATAAAGTAATTATTAAATAAAAATCAAATAAATAAATAAATAAAAAGAAGTTTTCTTTAGATAATTTCTGTGTTTTGTTTTCCAAATTTTCCTGCAAAGTTCTAATTTCCTTTCCCCATTTTGCTCTCAATTCTCCTTTTTTAAAAGATCCTTTTAGAATTCTTCCAAAAGAACCTTGTGAGATGGGGACCAACTTATATCACTCTTTGGGGCTTCATCTGTAGACAATTTTCTCTTAGTGTCCTCAGCATTTGATGTCTGTTCTTCTCTGTCGCCATAAAAGCTATCTCTGGTCAGAGTTTTTTTTGCTTTTTTGCTCATTTTTAAAGGTTGGGGGTCTATCTGTAGGGCAAAGGGGAGATTGTCCCAAGCTTCCTCTATAAGTTACAGTGGCTTTACACTGCCCTTGGTTGGTCCTCCGGACTTCCTTCCAGTCCTGGGTGGGCATGACCAAGTCCCATATTATTCTGAGGTTGAGGCTTACTTTTTGCTTTTTGTATTTGTCTCATAGCTAATCTGCTGATCCACTGGCTTCTAAACCACAACAGAGTAACCAATACTGATGTATTTTGGTTAAAAGCCTCCCAATAGATTCCCAGGGTTGAGGGTGGTGCTGAGAATGCAGATGCCACACCATCCTAGGTCCCTGCACTTTGCACTCAGCTACCTCCCTCCTGTACCTGATTTTCTGAAGTTCTTTCAAAATATCTTCTGCTAGAAATTTGTTACACTCCAAATATTTGGAGGTCCTGTCATTCTCAAATGAATTCAGAGACTTGATCCGGTGTTGATCTGAGGGATGCCAAGATGAGATCAGATAAAGACTTGCCTATTCTTTGCCATCTTGAGCCAGTCCTCCCCCCCCTCCCCCGATGACTTTTTAAATACTCTTTTGGCTCTAGATTCTATGATCTCTATATCTTTAGTCAGTCCCTCTGCCCAAATGACCTGCACTGTATAAAATCACACAAATCCACTGACTGCATACCATAGAACTATAATTCCAGAAACTCTGTAACAAAGTATATAAAACACTTTAAAATTTTATCTAAAAGTGAGCTGCAGTGGTAAGGTTGTCATCATTATTATCATCATCACCATCATTGGTACTGTGTTCATCTTGGTCATCATTTTCTTCATTATTTCAATTATTGCTGAGTTAGAGCATAGCAGATGAACCTGGCCTTTCACATACACTTTATGAGTGGGAAAGTCACTTCTCTTTCAATACTCCAAGCAACTCTATAAAACTGTAAATGGAAGCATGTCTCTTATTATCTAGATAATAATTTATTATCTAGAGTTCCTATACAGTTAAGTCAGGTCCAAATACATTTACACGAATTTGTATACTTAAATATTAAGTGTAATAGAGAAACAGGTTTGCAAAGTAAAATAAAGCCTGGCTTTAGGTTCAACAAATGCCTTTGATCTGGATTGACTCTGTGACTCCAAATAATTTACTTAATCTTTCAATGTTTTAGGAAACTCTAAGACTCCAAGCTATAGATAAGATACCAATCTGCATTGGTAGTAAAAATTTCCTTATCTGGGAGTTCCCAGGACTCATATGAAATATCAAGATAAGCCCTATCCCTAAGTAAGTAAGCACACTTCCTTTTTAAGTTCAACAGGGTCTCACATATCTTTTCATTTGACTTACCCTAAATCTTCAGAGACAACTGTACTTTCTTTTATATTTTATTTTTTTAATAACTTTTTATTGACAGAACCCATGCCAGGGTAATTTTTTACAGCATTATCCTTTGCACTCACTTCTGTTCCGATTTTTCCCCTCCCTCTCTCCACCCCCTCCCCCAGATGGCAAGCAGTCCTTTACATGTTAAATAGGTTACAGTATATCCTAGATACAACATATGTGTGCAGAACCAAACAGTTTTCTTGTTGCACAGGGAGAATTGGATTCAGAAGGTATAAATAACTCAAGAAGAAAAACAAAAATGCAAGCAGTTTGTATTCATTTCCCAGTGTCCTTTCTTTGGGTGTAGCTGCTTCTGTCCATCCTTGATCAATTGAAACTGAATTAGCTCTCTTTATCGAAGAGGTCCACTTCCATCAGAATACATCCTCATACAGTATCGTTGTTGAGGTATATAATGATCTCCTGGTTCTGCTCATTTCACTCAGCATCAGTTCATGTTAAGTCTCGCCAGTCCTCTCTGTATTCATCCTGCTGGTCATTCCTTACAGAACAATAATATTCCATAACGTTCATATACCACAATTTACTGAACCATTCTCCAATTGATGGGCATCCATTCATTTTCCAGCTTCTAGCCACTACAAACAGGGCTGCCACAAACATTTTGGCACATACAGGTTCCTTTCCCTTCTTCAATATCTCTTTGGGGTATAAGCCCAATAGAAACACTGCTGGATCAAAGGGTATGCACAGTTTGATAACTTTTTGAGCATAGTTCCAAACTGCTCTCCAGAATGGCTGGATGTGTTCACAATTCCACCAACAATGTATCAGTGTCCCTGTTTTCCCACATCCCCTCCAACATTCCGCATTATCTTTCCCTGTCATTCTAGCCAATCTGACAGGTGTGTAATGGTATCTCAGAGGACAACTGTATTTTCAAAAGAGATTACGGATGTAAAGTATAAAACCTGAAACTTACATGTATCTTTGTCTATAGATAGACAACAAAAATTATAGAACACTGGGTCCCAAGTTAGAGAGTCAAATCTTAGACAAATCACATAGCTACTTCATCTGTAAAATAGAGGTAATGATAGCACTCAATCATTTTGAGGAGAAAATTATTATTTGTTTTGCTCCATTTTTTAATCAGGCAAATAAATTCATTGCCTTTATCATTGTTTTTTATAATCAACAAAAATCTGTCTTTCCCTACCCTTCTCCAACTTTAAGAATGAAAGAAAAATTAAGTTACTGATAAAATATGCTTAATCAAACAAAATAAATTTTCTGTATTGGTCATGTCAAAATACACATATACATGCATGCATGCATGGATATATTTACATGCATTTTGTCTCACTTAGCAGTTAGTTCTTGATGAAATGTATTACTAATTTCCTGATTTAGGAAATTAATAATACATTTCATCAAGAGTGTTATGTAATCAAGAGTGGCCAAAGTACCTAAATCTTTCAAAATTGTTTGTCTTCACAATTTTGTTGTCTTTGTATAAATTATTCTCCTAATTCTGCTCACTTAATTCTGTATCAGTTCATATACAAGTCTTCTCAGGTTTCTCTGAAACTGTCTCAGAGAAACTGTCCTTTTTATCATTTCTCATAGCACAGTATTCTATCATATTCAAATACCTTCATTTGTTCAACCATCCCTTAAGTAATGGGCTCTACATCAGATTCTAATCCATTGCCACCTCAAAAAGAGCTATAAATATTTTTGTACATTATTGTTTAGGGTTTGTTTTGCCTTTGTTGGAATATTAATCTCTTCTTTAACCTGCCTCCTAATTCTCCTATCTCCTTTCTTTCCATTTTCCTCATATTTCCCTATTGAATGAATGGATTCTTATACCTAACTGTGTGTTCCTTATTTGCTCTTCTAATCAATTCAGATGAGAGTGAGGTTCAAGTGTCAGCCATTCCTTCCTATTTTTGTATAGATGTCATCTTGCAAACTCTGATTATGTGAGGCAGTTTTCCCTAAACTTCCTTTCCTTTTCCACTTAATCTATTTCTTTTATTCTTTCTTCCTATTCTTTTAAGATCAAATCATAATAAAAACCATTCCCAGACCACCTAATTAGGTTTCCTTTATGATCAGTGATGAAGATGAAATTCACACAATGAGGGAATTCATATATCATCTCTCAAATAAAAATGCAAATAGTTCATCTTTGCCTAGTCCTTTATGATTGCTTCTTCATATTTTTTTTACTTTTTTATTTTTCTCATAAGTCTAATGTTTGCACTTCAAAGATTCTACTCAGCTCTGTTTTTTTTTAAATCAAGAATGCTTGGAAGTCCTCTATTTCATTAAAAATCTATTCCCCCCCTTACAGAACTATACTCAGTTTTACTCTATAAGTTGTTCCTTTTAAACTTTTTCCTTTCCTGAACTCAATATTATTTTATTTTTCATCCACCTAAAAATTGTTTTCAACATTCATTTTTGTAAGATTTTGAATTCCAAATTTTCCCTCTCCTTCCTTTGCCTCCCCAAGGCAGCAAACAATCTGACATAGGTTATATATGTACAATAATTTTAAACATTTTCAAATTAGTAATTTTGCAAAAGAAAAATAAGAACAAAAGAAAAAATGAGGAAAAAAGCAAACCAAAAAAAAGTGAAAATAGTATGTTTTGATCCACATTTATTTTCCATAGTTCTCTCTCTGGTTGCAGATAGCATTTTCCATCCAAAATTTTAGAATTATCTTGGATCACTGTATTGCTGGGAAGAGCCAAGACTATCAGAGTTGATCATCACACAGTCTTTCTGTTACTATGTACAATGTTCTCCTGGTTCTGGTCACTTCACTTGGCATCTATTTAGATAAGTCTTTCCAGGATTTCCTAAAATCAGCCTGCTCATCATCATTTCTCATAGAACAATAATACTATATTACATTCATTAGGTAAGTTATTCTTAATTGTAAGTCATTATGATTTCCCTTCTGGAAGATGGTATTCCAAGCCCTTTACTCCTTTATGGTGATGATCATAATCTAAATCATATATATTCCTACCTGTGCCTTCTTGCCATTTGAATTCTTTCTTTTTAGCTGTTTATGGCATTGTTGTTGTTGTTGTTTCCTGTATCTTAGAAACTCTGGATTTTGATTATGAGAAATTTTCATTTTGGAGATTTTTTTTCCAGAATGTGACTGCTGGATTCTTTCTACTTGGATTTTTCTAGCTGGTTCCAATTTTTCTGAACAGTTTTCTTTTATGATTTCTTGAAATTTCTTGCCTCATCTATTTTTTCATGAATTCCAGATATTCCAATTATTTTTATTTCATTTCTTCTCAATATGTTTTACATGTTGGTTTCTTTTGTTATAAAATACTTCTTTTTCTATTAGTTTCATTCTTTGGACTTTATTCTAATATTTCTTTTTCCCTCATGAAAACGTTAGCTTCTGCTTGGTACATTCTTATTTTCAGAAAATAGATTGTTGGAAAAAGTTTTGAATATCTTGGAACAAATTGTTAATTCCTTTTCTAATTCTTTCCTTTATACCTATCTCCCTATTCTCTCCGAGATTGAAAATATATATATATTACAATTTTTAAAAATTTTGCATTCTATGATTCCATTTGGAAGAGGTTTTATTGTGGGGGGAGCAGTAACAGTTATGGGGAGAGCTTGCTGTTGTCTCTGATGCTTTGCCATCTTTATGAGACAATACTTTAAAATGTTTTGTGAACCTTGAAGCATTATATAAATGCTACCTATCTTCATCATCATTGTCTTCATCATCATCCTCATTATTACTACCATAACTCTGCCTACTATTATTTCTGCTACCACTTCTGAAAATTACAGGAAGTCCACAGGGAACATTTCCTTTCCAAGAATATTTTGGATTATATATATATGAATATATGTTACATAGAGGTAAATATAACATATATTTATGTTTATTCATTCCTAAAGTCTTTGTGGAGCATTCATTGTATGTTTATGCTAGGTGTTAAAATGCTCATAAATAAAATACAATAAATGCATGTTTTAAAACAACATGTATATCAGGAGGTATAACCTGTGTGATATAATACAGTTCAGAAAAAACCTTTTGGTTATAAGCCCCATGGTTAGTAAATTAGCAGGTGCTTAGCCAGAATCTGCCCCCATCTCTTGACTGATGGTTGTCTTAGGTACACTGTGTACCTCCAGTCTGATACTCTGTGTGTGTGTGTGTGTATGTGTGTGTGTGTGTGTGTGTGTGTGTGTGTGTGTGTGTGAGAGAGAGAGAGAGAGAGAGAGAGAGAGAGAGAGAGAGAGAGAGAGAGAGATTTCCTAAGTGTCCTACTACAGCAACAAATATGTTATTTTCTAATGAGATATTGTACTGGCACAACTCAAGCTGTCAATATTAGGCCATCTCTTGGCTCCCTATAGGCAAACACAACTAAGAAAAGCTTCACTCCAAAACAGTCAAACCACCACATGGTAACAGATGGGCTGTCCTAATCTGGGTTCTTATGAAACCCAAGGGTAAAATGTAGCTTTGAGAAATTTCTTACTGGTATTAAGGAAGAGTGTTAGGTCCACAGATTGGGCTTGTTTCTTCTTTCTTTTATTCTTATTTCTTTTGGACATAGCTGGAAAATGCTGCACTTAAAATGAATGTGTAATAGAGCATAAAAAACATGGAAGTTCTAAGTTAAAAGGAACCTGAGGGACCATCTAGTCCAACCTCTATCTGAATAGAAATTCACCATACAAGGCCTTTGGCTAGTGGTCATCCATTTTCTCCTTGGAGATCTCCTACAAAGAGGAACTCATCATTTTATCAGATCATTCAATCTTTTGAGAGATAACTCTAATTTGAGAGTTTTTTTTCCTAGGTTGTACATTTGACTTATCTGACTTATAAGACTTTCTCCTTTATATCTTAGGAAATTATTTACCTTGGAAGTTCACCACAGTACAGTACTACTTCTCACAATGGAGGTATCCCTCTGCCCCTTAGATCTTGCTTTTTGATTGGTTAATTTCTTCTAGAACTTCCAGTTTGCCCAAGTATATATATAGCACTGAACCTGGTGTAACATTGGGCTAGTTCTCTGGAGGGCCTCAAGATAGTCAGAGTCAGGATTAGTCAAAGTCCTTTGTCTTTAGGAGAAGAAGTGAAAGAGGTGGACAAGTTGCCACATAGTTCATCAAAGATGAATCCTGGACTCTGGAGTCTGGATCCTGAAGTCTTCCCTGCTGAGTGTGTTGTTGCAAAGAGACTCTGACTCTCTCCCTCAGCCCTCCAATTCTTCCCTATGATTACCTCACCACAACACATTCAGCAGGTGCCAATCTTGAGGACAGCCATCACATCACCATATCATCTAAGTATATATTTATAGAACCATTATCTCACATTGAGTAGGTACTTTAGCCTTAAGTACTCTGCTGTTCTGGATTCAAGTACACCTTTTCAGAGTTCCAGTCCTCTAAACCTGGAATCAGGAAGAGTTGAGTTAAAATTTAGCCTCAGACAGTTATTAGGTGCCTGACCCATGGCAAACCTTTGTTTGCCTTAGTTTCCTCAAATAATGAGTATAATAGCAGCACTTACCTCCCAAGATATTGTAAAGATGAAATGAAGTAATATTTGTAAAGTGCTTAACAGTTTCTCACACATAGTAAGTATTATATAAATACTATTTATTAATTATCATCATCATTAGAGAAGGCCTCCCCCTGCACCATACACAAAGACATATCTTTGTATCTTTCCCTTAAATAATGCACCTAAAACAGAACACCATAACTTTGCCTTCAATAATATATCCTACAATTTTGGCAGGAATGAAAATCAAACTCACTGCCCTTTAAAAAAAGTAAGAAAGAAAAAGAAGAGAAAGTGATCTTCTTTAATTAGTTGCACTTCTAGTAAATTGGGTGTGCTAGTGAATAAAAGAGTTGCGTCTGTAGTCAGGATTACTTGAGTTCAAAGCTTGTATCAGATATTTTTACCAGATATGTGACTAGTCATTTAATGTCACTAATTTTCTCATCTCTAAAATGGGAGATAATAAAAGCACTTATCTCCCAGAGTTGTTGAAAAAAATCAAATTAAATAATATATTTAAAGTATTTTACAAACCTTAATGATTTATAAATGTTATCCATTTTAGAACCATTTGTGTTTTTTATCACCTGAATTTAGAGTGTCTCACTTTTTAGGAGAGGATTTTCCTAATAGGGTTTTAGAATTTGGAATGCTACACTTTTTCCTGAAAGTCCTTTCCCAAAAATATTTGGTATGTACCTGAATGTGCCCATCTTTAACTATCACACTTTCCTTAGCTATCATATATTCTAAGATAGAAGAGCAATTTCCACCAAAGATTCCAATTATTTCTAATTAGGTAGCTAGTTCCTTTATCCTAGTAATTCAGATTTAAGATAGTATTTTTCTTTTATTGTTTTTCTTTCTTTTGAACAATAAAATTATTAATACTATTGAGTTATTTTCTTAGTTTCCCTGCTTTGAGCAGAAATTGGAAAAATGGAATCAAAGTAGATGTTCACAATTTAGGAATGACTGAATAAATATATAGAGAAATATTATTTGAGCATAAAAAATCATAGAGGGGGGTCATAGAGGCAGAAACAACTGAAAAAAATATATGATTAGAATTGAAATATAACTAGGAAAGGAAGAATCAGAGCTTTCCCTTTGAGTGGGGGCTGAGATGATTAATCCACAAAGGCCACTTTTCTAAATTAATGAGTCAAATATTGCTAAGGGAATAAAGGAATAAAATTTTATTAAGCACTGTCAGGCACTATGCTGAATTCTTTTTTTTTAAATAACTTTTTATTGATAGAACCCATGCCAGGGTAATTTTTTTTTACAGCATTATCCATTGCATTCACTTCTGTTCCAATTTTTCCCCTCCCTCCCTCCACCCCCTCCCCCAGATGGCAAGCAGTCCTTTACATGTTGAATAGGTTACAGTATATCCTAGATACAATATATGTGTTATGCTGAATTCTTTACAAATATTTTCTCATTCGAGCCATACAACAACCTGGGAGGTAGGTGCTATTATTATCATCCCTTTTACAGTTGAAGTAGTGATTAAGTGATTTACTCAGGATTGCACTGCTAGTATGTGTTAGAGGTTACATTTAAATCTAAAGTCTTCCTGGCTCCTGGCCTAGCACTCTCTTTGTACTACCAAAGTGCCTACAAAAGAAACTAAGGCTAGGCAATGGAAATTTCCAACATTATAGTTCAATGTTTCCTCAAAATACATTTTGTGTTGGATAGAGTACCTAACTGCACAAGTGCATATGGACCCTCCCTACCTTCCTTACACCCCGGCCCCAGATTATTAACACTGAACAGAATTGGATAACTAATTAACAATGCACCCTTAAAGTATAAAATTTTACACAGGTATATTATTGATATTGGTTCTGGGAAGTCATCCAAAGGAAGTTCAACAGATACATTCATCATAGGGAAGCAGACTAGATTTAAAAAAAAATGTATGATGAAAAAGATCTAAGAATCATAGTCAACCAGAGTAAAATAGAAGCATGATGTTCTTCTAAAGGTACTACATTTTGAGCTATAAAAAATAGTAAGGCTATGTAAAAACTATGACACAACCTCATTATTCTCAAGGTTAATTATATGCTTATTAGAGTATTATGCCTAAATCAAAGCTTTTTTTCCCCATTAAATTTATGTATTTATTTTTTTAATATTTTATTTTATAATAACTTTATATTGACAGAATCCATGCCAGGGTAATTTTTTTACAACATTATCCCTTGCACTCGTTTCTGTTCCGATTTTTCCCCTCCCTCCCCTCACCCCCTCCCCTAGATGGCAAGCAGTCCTATATATGTTAGATATGTTGCAGTATATCCTAGATACAATATATGTTTGCAGAATCGAACAGTTCTCTTATTGCACAGGGAGAATTGGATTCAGAAGATAAAAATAACCCGGGAAGAAAAACAAAAATGCAAATAGTTCACATTCGTTTCCCAGTGTTCTTTCTTTGGGTGTAGCTATAAATCAAAGCTTTTTAAACTGAATGTGGGGATTGTAAAAAACTGGACAATAATAAAATGTATCAAACATTCTACCACAATTTAATTCTTTATGTAAAAATAAACAAGCACATCTATTTTGTTAGCATACAAATTTGCCTTTGGCTTTAATAAGTGGTAAAATTATGTTATCGAAGAATTGTTTTAAATTAAATTTCTTTATGATTTATTATTAGTAAATGTTTCATTTGTATATATATAAAATTTATGATCTTATGTATTTTATATACATATGTTTATGTACATAGATATATGATATATACATAAATATATATGTATATATTCATCTATTATTTTTACATATATGTGTGTATATACATATATATGTATGTATATATATATATACATACATATATATGTATATGTATATACCTTCTAAATCTTAGAATCGGGCAAAACATTTTATTTTCTTGGGTAAAAAGAAGTCTCAAATGGAAAAAAATTTTAAAATCCTAGTCTATACAACATAAAGAATTTGTAGAAAGTTCAGAGGAAACCATAAATGTAACTAAAACTTTTTTATTTCAAATAAGTTTAGAAAGCTTTTATTAAACACTTCCTATATTATATTCCTATAATATATATATTAAATACTTCCTATATTTATATTCAGCACTATGCTGAAATAAATTAGTCTCTGCCTTCAAAGAGTTTGTATTTTACTTATTTTGAAAATAATAACTATTAAGAAAAAACCAAAAGAATTGAGATTTTTCATGCTGACAAAGAGAAAGGTCAAGAATAGCAATTGTGGCCTCCAACAATTATGAACAGGACCAAGGAGCTCTTAATCTCAGGATCTCTCAATTTGTTTTATTTTTAATTAAATGTTTTAATATTTGATTTCAATATAATTGATTTCCTTTGTAATCCAATGAATTTTATTTTGTTCATTTAAAAACATGATTCTGAGAAGGAGTTCCTAATATGTTCTCCAGATTGCCAAATGTGTCCAACAACATACACACGCACGCACACACACACACACACACACACACACACACAAGATTAAGAACTAGACTAAATAATTCTATGATTTTTTTTTTTTGGTATTTTATCACCTTACTATATTTCCTTACTAGAGCCTGTATAGCAAGCAACCAAATTCTTACTTTCTTATTATATTGCTGTCACAGCCAACACTCATCATATCCATGAGAATTTTTAGAAACCAGATCTATATTTCATGCTACCTCCTTTTCATTATTCACTATGGTCAAATGGGGAGTAACTATTTTAAAAGGCTAAATCAGTTTGTTTAGAATTATTAGTAGAAAATGCATATTTTTACATTAAATTTTCTCTAAAATATTACAAAGATTCATCATTTAAGCTACTATAGGTCATCCTTTCACTAACATACATTGTGACTTTTCTTACACCTTAGTAAATGGTTTTTGTGAATTTCTGTGACTAACATTTCCTCAGAGAAGCCTCTCTGAATTTAGCTTGTCTTGTCCTTGGACAACAGACATAGAATAGGAGGCACAGATTGTGAAAAAATGGAAGAGTAGGAAAAAGCAGGACAATCCAGTTCCTGAAAATCAAAGTAAGATCTTAGGTAAGTACTAGAAGGAGCAATAGTCAGAAGTCGGAGCAGCAGTAGTAGCCACAGCAGCTGAAGTAATAGTAGTAGAAGTAGTGGTGGTAACAGAAGTAGCAATAGTAGTAACAATAATAGCAGGAGTGGTCGTAGTAACAGTAATAAAGGCAGCAACAGTACCTAGTAGTAACAGTAATTGCAGCAGCAATAGTCATAACAGTTAATTAACAGCTAGCATTTATATATCCCTTTAAGTTACTACACTTCTGTTACATATGATTGAGGATCTCTTATTTGCCTGGGACAGCTTACTCTCCACTTTCTAGCTGCAATTTTGCTTAGCTTCCACTCCAAAGAACAAAAAGCTCTCCCAGGATAAGCTGATCATCATATATTCATTAGCATGCAGCTAACACAGCTTTGGGTACTCAGTATCTTCCCTTTTCTCTCAGAATGCTCTCATCTTCTAATGGAGAGCAGGAAAGGAGAGCACCAAACTTCCCCCAAAGCTTTCCTTCATAGAAAGAGGGGACATGAACACCATACACCAAGATAAGGTCAAAATAGGTTCATGACCTAGGCATAAAGAATGAGATTATAAATAAATTAGAGGACATAGGATAGTTTACTTCTCAGAGGAGGAAGAAGGAATTTATGACCAAAGAAGAACTAGAGATCATTTTTAATCCAAAAGAGAAAATTTTGATTATATCAAATTGAAAAGTTTTTGTACAAACAAAACTAATGCAGACAAGATTAGAAGGGAAGCAATAAACTGGGAAAACATTTTTACAGTCAAAGATTCTGATAGAGGCCTCATTTTCAAAATATATAGAAAACTGACTCTGATTTATAAGAAATCAAGCCATTCTCCAATTAATAAATGGTCAAAGGATATGAACAGACAATTTTTGGATGAAAAAGTTGAAACTATTTCTAGTCATATGAAAAGGTGTTTTAAATCATTATTGATCAGAGAAATGCAAATTAAGATAACGCTCAGATATTACTACATACTTGTCAAAGTGGGTAAAATGACAGGAAAAGATAATGACGAATGTTGGAGGAGATGTGGGATAACTGGCATGCTGATGAATTGTTGGTGGAGTTGTGAATAGATCCAACCATTCTGGAGATCAATTTGGAACTATGCTCAAAAAGTTATCAAACTGTGCATACCCTTTGATCCAGCAGTGTTGCTATTAGGCTTATATCCCAAAGAGAAATTAAAGAAGGGAAAGGGACCCACATGTGCAAGAATGTTTGTGGCAGCCCTTTTTGTAGTGGCTAAACTGTAAATTGAATAGATGCCCATCAATTGGAGAATACCTGAATAAATTGTGGTATATGAATATTATGGAATATTATTGTTCTATAAGCAATGATCAGCAGGATGAATACAGAGAGGCTTGGAGAGGCAAGCATGAACTGATGCTAAGTGAAATGAACAGAACCAGAAGACCATTATACACTTCAACAACAATACTATATGATGATCAATTCTGATGGACATGGCTTTCTTCAACAATTAGAGGATCTAAATCAGTTCCAATTGATCTGTAATGAACAAAGCCCAGCTATACCCAGAGAAAGAACATTGGGAAATGATTATACATCACAACATAACATTTCCACTCTTTCTGTTATTGTTTGCTTGCATTTTTTTTCTTCTCAGTTTATTTTTACCTTCTTTCTAAATCAGATCTTTCTTGTGCAACTAGATAACTATATAAATATAATAAATATGGCACAGTATAGGATTTAAAGAGGCTGAAATCTAGGAGAAAACCAAGAGAAGAAATTGGGCAGGGATAAATATAAACTTCTAAATTTGGGGTAAAAAGATCAACTAATGTGGCATAGTGGAAAGAGCATTGCTCTCAGAGTTAGAAGATATAAGGTCAAAGCCCCATTTTAACAGCACATGTGACCTTGGGAAACTTAAAGTTTATTTTGTAGCTTTAGCTTTTTCATCTGTAAAATGAAATGATCTGCAGATGTAGATGATCTGTAAGGTATCTTCTAGTCTTAACAAACTACAAATCAGGGAGTCTAAGTCACATCTTTACAGTTATACCAAGGGTTAAAAAGTAAAGAGAATAGAAGCTCCTATTGTGTTTGTTGTTTAGGGACTATAAAAAAATAATGATTCTAAACAGCACAGTATCACCTCAAATGCCTCCTAATAAGATGTCTTCTGTACACATTTCAAAATCATAGAAGTCCCTGAAATATAGAACAATAGAGCTCACCTAGCCTGGTATTATACTGTGCCATCTACCTGTCCAACAAATTTCTTTAATGACACCCCTCATTGTTAATATACATTTAAATACAAAACAAGAGGTTTTGCACTCTCCAAAGGTTTTTGCCTCTGTTATGGATAATGGCCAGGACACAGTCCCAGTAGAAAAGGGATTCCCCCGAAGTGATAAAATTCTCTAGATGTTCTTGATTGCAGGTCACTGTGCCAATTAAATCAAACTCTGGAACATTGCTGAGCCTCTTAAATGAAATAAGTAATCATTCAAAAGAGATTATACTAACCATCCCCAGTGGAAAAATCCAAAGGGATAAAGAATACCTATTATAAAGTCATATTAAAGCATATGGTTGGCAAAGCAACATAAATTTATGACTTAGGCACTTATGACTTATTATCTTAGAAACATATTGGTCTAACCTCTCCTTCCACCACAATTTTACCAATGAAAAACTCAGGTGAAAAAAGATAATGGATGATGTTATTTGTTCAAGGTTTGGTAGGGAATAAATAACATAAAGAGGAATTTAGTCCAGGTCCCCAGTTTGAAACCCAGGGATCTTTCTCCTAGGTCACACAGTTAGATGGATAACTCATGGAACTGATCTATTAGTATAAATATCTTGGGCAAACATGACAGACATTGTAACATATATCTTGGGCACTTATGAATGATTTATAGGATAATAGATAAGGAGTTGGAAAGAGTCTTCATGATCAGAGAGTCTAATCACTCATTTTTCAGCTGAGGAAACTGAGGCTCAGAAATTGCAGCTAGGTCACGATCACACAAGGATCAAGTAATAAAAATGGGATTTGAAGCTGTGTTTTTTTGAACAAATCAAACATGAGAATGAGAATGACCAGGTTTCCTTTGAGAAATTGTATAATGCTTTTAATGACTCCAAATTTCTTCCTGAAACAAAGGCCTATATATTTAATGCTATTTTTCCCAGTGATGTTATAGGATTGCAAAACATGAAATACTACTAACATGTTGGATGGACTTCCTGTGGAAGACTGAAGGAAGGACAATGGTCAAATGTTACTCATGATGAAAGACAGCAGAGACAGTTTGTGATTTCTATAATTTAATTTAATGGAATACTCATATAAATGAGAGCACATCTCTAGTATGTCTATGGAATCTTCTTGTTTCTATTACAATTCAATTTAGAAAACTTTTATTAAATATCTACAACACGCAAGGTATTTAATACCATTCTCCCTGAAGACTCTCCCTCTGATTGGTTAGCTCTTCTTAGGCCTCCATTTAAGGACAAGCATTAGAAAAAAAATAATTCATCTGGAAAAGGGGAAGGTCAAGAATATCAAGGGAATTAATGAAAAAATACAAAGGATGGTGGCTTAGCAGTATCAGACCTAAAACTATATTAGAAAGCAACAGTCATCTAAAGCCTTTGGTAATGGCTAAAAAATAGAGTGGTGAATTAGAGGAATAGGTTAAATACAGAAGACACAACAATCATTGACTATAGTAATCTAATATTGATAGATCCCCAAACTCCAACTTCTGGGATAAGAACTCACTATTTCACAAAAATTTCTGGGAAAACTGGAAATTAACATGTCAAAAACTCAGCATAGAGCTACATCTTACACCCCATACCAAAAAAAAAAGTCAAAATGGATACATAATTTGGGTATAAAGAATGAAAATATAAGCAAATTATTAGAGCAAGAGATAATTTACTTATGAGATCTTTGGAGAAGGGAGAAATTTATGATCAAAGACGAACTAGAGAACATTATAAAAGACAAAATAGACAACAAAAAAGTAAAAAGTTTTTGCACAAACAAAACCAACAGAAACAAGGTTAAAAGTGAAATACAAAGCTTTTAAAAAATTAAGTCAGTTTTTCTGATACAGGTCTCATTTCTAAAATGCATTAAGAACTGTGTCAAATTTATAAGAATACAAGTCATGCCCCAATTGATAAATGGTCAAAGGCTATGAACAGGCAATTTTCAAATGACGAAATTAAAGCCATCTGTAATCATATGGAAAAATGCTCTAAATCACTCTTGATTAGAGGAATGCAAATTCAAACAATTCTGAGGTACCACTCTCCCACCTCTCAAATTGACTAAAATGAAAGGAAAAAATAATGAGAAATGTTGGAGGAAATGTGGGAAAACTGGGACATGAATGTATTGTTGATGGACTTGTGAAATGATCCAATCATTCTGGAAAGCAATTTGAAACTATGAGCAAAGGACTACAAAACTGTGCATACCCTTTGACCAGCAATGCCATTATTGAATCTGTATCCCAAGGAAATCATAAATGAGGGAAAAGGATCCACATGTGCAAAAATATTTGTAGCAGCTCTTTTTGTGGTAGCAAAGAATTGGAAAATGAGTAGATGCCCATCAATTGGGGAATGGCTGAATAAATTGTGGTATATGAAGATAATGGAATATTATTATTCTATAAAAAGATGATGAACAAGCTGATTTTAAAAGTCCTGAAAAGATTTATGTGATTTGATGCCGAACAAAACAAGTAGAACCAGGAATACATTGTACACAGTAACAGCAAGATTGTGTAATGATTTACTGTGAAAGACTTGGTTCTTCTTAAGGGTTCAAGAATCTAAGACAATCCCAATAAACTTTGGATAGAAAATGCCATCTGCATCCAGAAAAAGAACTATAAAGATTGAATATACATCAATACATACTATGTTCACTTCTTTTTTATGTTTTTTTCCTCTCCTGTGATTTTTCCCTTTGGTTCTGATTTTTCTCTTCCAACATGATTCATAAAGAAAAGTGTACTGAAAAGTAAAAGAAAAGAAAAAATGGAAAATAAAATAAAATAATGACAAGCACCCAAGCCAGTTGTGTCTCATTCCTCTTCAACCTGGATTCAGCACTTTTTCTATCAAGTATCTGAGACTGAGACTTTTAGCCTATCTCTACATTTTTCAAATTTCCTCTTATATGGTGTCTTCTACTCTTCCACAACAATTACTTTATTCATCAGTAAGATACATATATATGGGGCACTTAGGTGGCACAGTGGATAGAGCACTAGCCTTGAAGTCGGAAAGATAAGTTCAAATTTGATCTGACACTTAACATTTCCTAGCTGTGTGACCCTGAGCAAGTCACTTAATCCCAATTGCCTCAGGGGGAAAAAGGTACTATATGTACATTTATGAGTGCATCATGATATAGTTATTATTTATTCCTTTGCTTAAATGTATATGTGTGTATGTATATTACTATTATTTATTTTAGTGCATTTACTAAATATAATAACTATGTTTAAGATATAAAAATATCATTAATGTGAGGGGCTCATTGTATAAATACAAATCTATTGGTCAGAGTTCAAAGTCCAAAGCAATGAAGAAGGTGAGTATATTTTCCTTCAACGGGTTTATATCAAGGATCTTGGGCACAATCATGAAAGAATTTGAGGGTAATCATATCCTCCTCTGTGAATCTTTGAGTGTAAGATAAGGTTGGAATGAGCAAGTCATCCCAGAGATTAAGTGGGTATCGTTAGGTCCAAATGAAAAGTATGGGGTGCTACATGATATGTGACTACTCCATGTATCATTATATAAGAAAAAAACCTGGCTTCAAATGAAAGACAGCCTTTCATCAAGCGAAGAACTCATCAAAATGGAGACATGAAGATTCATTATAAATCTGGAAGGAATACTAAAGACAGATGCTCTCTAGTCCCCTTTCCCATTATCTCCTGACTCTTTTGGTTATATTGAATACTTCAGTAAATCCCACCTAAATAACCACTTTATGTATTGCACTCTGCTTCCATATTTTAGCAGCATAGTAGAAATGCTTGTTGCATAGACATCCATTTAAAAAAATGTTTAATGTTGGTAAATGGTAAGAATAGATTGATCATTCCACCAATCTCTAAAATTAACTCTAGGGAAGCAGTCTTCTCTACTCTTAAAAAATACAATATCTACACTGTGCTCTTTAGAGGGGGGATATCCAACATGTATATAGATGAGAAAATATAAAAAATGACATAATCTATAAACTACATCCCAAATCAAGCTTTGAATTTGTACACAGCAAATCTAGTATGAACGGCATCTCAAAACAAAACAAAACAAAACAAAACAAAAAACATCATTCTTTGGTTCATTTTGCCCCAATCTGGAGTCAACTCTGGTAAATGCTGAATATAACAAATATGTAACTCATGTCTAGTTTACCACAAAGATAACTTAAAAGTTCCCCAAGTCCTCCTGAACTAGCATACAAGATATTAATATGTATATGATAAAGGAAAAAATTTTATTTCTTCACCTTTACAAAAAATGCAAAAACAACAAAATATTTGGAAGTCAACTAAATGGGATGGATGATTTGTAACAATTGTTTTTAAGTTTAAACCTACTCCTTAAAGTGACCAAGATGTAACAGAGTAGAGTATATTCCTAGTTTAGAAGATATAATTTTGAACAATTAATAAAAGAATACTTACTGAGCCATGGTATTGGAGTATATTGAAACCCATGCCATTTCTGGCTGCTTATGGGTTTCTTGTTTTCCTACAACTCAATTCTATACTAGGTGTCCTTGACACCTCCATCTTATATGGTCCCTGGTCTTTTGGTGGGTGAGCTTTCTGCCCTTTTGGAGCTCATAGCTGTCTCCAATGCTTCACCAAAGAATGAACCAGAATGAAACAGTGGGAACAGAGACAATGGCAAGACCTTATGTTCATGGCTTCCTGGTGACACAGGTGAGGACATAAAAGCCTAAGATCTCTTTGCTTCTCTGGGAGCTTGCAGCATCTGATTCTTCTTACTAGAATACAATCATAAAGAGAGACACCTTTTAGCCCATTAGTGTCTTTCATATGCACAGATCAACACTCAATCAAAAGATCCTTCTTCATTATACAGTGTATTGATGGGAAACAGAGAATAGTTGTGCATGCTCAAAAGTAGACAGCTAAGACTTCTATTATGTACCAGAAAGCATCTATGCCTTACATCCATATGGGTATTAAATCAAACAGAAGGAAAAAAAGAAAGAAGGAAGGAAGGAAGGAAAAGGAAGGAAGGAAGGAAGGAAGGAAGGAAGGAAGAAGGAAGGAAGGAAGGAAGAAGGAAGGAAGGAAGGAAGGAAGGAGGAAGGAAGGAAGGAAGGAAGGAAGGAAGGAAGAAAGGAAAGAAGGAAGGAAGGAAAGAAGGAAGGAAAGAAATAAGGAAGGAAGGAAGGAAGGAAGGAAGGAAGGAAGGAAGGAAGGAAAAAAGGAAGGAAGGAAGGAAGGAAGGAAGGAAGGAAGAAGGAAGGAAGGAAGGAAGAAGGAAGGAAGGAAAAAAGGAAGGAAGGAAGGAAGGAAGGAAGGAAGGAAGGAAGGAAGGAAGGAAGGAAGGAAGGAAGGAAGGAAGGAAGGAAGGAAGGAAGGAAGAATTGGGTTTACAGTTATCCATTCATTCCTTCATTGACCTATTTAACTATCCAAGCTCTATTCTTCTAGGAGCTGGGGATACACAGAGAAAAATTAAATAATCCCCTTTACCCAGTAGTTTCCACTCTATTGAGAGGAGCAATATATATAAAGAAACTTTTAAAAAATCTATACAGAATCTAGGGGGCAAAGTATTACAGCTGAGAGAATCAAGACAGGCTGATGTAGGAAGTCATAGTCAAACTGAACCCTTAAAAAAGCTTGCTGTTTCAGGAGGTACAGGAAAGGAAAGAACATGTACAAGGAATAGGAGCATATTCTGTACAAAAGATAGGAGTGATAGGTGGAATGTTGTGTACAGGTAGCAGCAAATAGGAAGGGAGAGTATGTGAGTATGAGAAATGTAATCAGCCCAAAGCTAACAACATTATAGAGTGTTACACATATTTAAATGGATACAATGATATGTTGAAAGTCTAGTAAAAGGCTAAGGAGATATCAGAATCCACAATAGAAAAGTACATATATACTACAGAAGAGCCAGATTGCAGGTCCCACAGTCACCCCATGCAGCGTGGGCTCTATCACTGCCACCTGCCAAGAGAGATGAGGTCCCATCTCTCAGTACTGTCCCGGACAGAATGTTCTTCACATGCAGACACATGCAAGAATCAGAATGTCAGCTCTTAAGGGTCTCTTAAAGGACATCATTAGAAACCCTGAGTGATGAAGCCCACGTAGCTGCTGTGATGTATAATATAGAGGATTATATATAGCCAGTTGGGAATATGCTCAGTGAAGTCATCTATCATTATTTAACTTGTACAAAGTGTCTGAAGCATGTGCTTGGTCAGTGTAGGTATAGTGAATCAGAGAATGTTAGAGCTGGAAAAGACTATAGGCTCATAGAATTCAATCCAATTTAAGAGGCATTACTAAGTTTCTATTGTGTGTCATAATGGGGTAGGGGCCAGATACAAAAACAAAAAATCAAACAGTCCCTAATCTTAAAGAGATTGCTTTAGGATGGGAGGAAGAGGAGGGTGGAGACAATGTATACACAGACAAGAAAATATTAACAGATTTTTTTTTAAAAAGCAAAGTGATATTGCAGATGCTAAGAATTGGGAGTGTCTGGAATAGTCAAATCCCAGAGGTGGAAGTGTCCAAATGTCCAATCCATTTGTTTTACAAATGAAATTAGTTTACATAATGACTAATGACCGAAAGACCCCAGAGCTGAAGATTCTCAGCTTCAGTTTCTAAAATGAGATTTATTATAGTATCCATTTCACAGGGCTCTTGTGATGATAAAATGAAGTAACATTTGTAAATGCTTATTTTAGAAAACTTTGCAAAGTTTAAGGTTTTTTAAATGGCAATATGAATTCCAGTTGTTGTTTTTCTCTTCTTCCTCCTCCTCCTCTTCCCACTCTGTGATCTTAAGGAATTTGCAATCTAATGAAGAAGCTAGGAAAGTAAACAAAAAGTAGCTTGGAGGTGAGGGCACCAATGGGTACCCTCTGGACCCGGGGGATACCTCTGCATCCTATCTATGGAGCACAAACCAAGCATAGCTACATGTGCAAAGTGAGGAGTTGCAAATCTCCAATCCTGTCTTCTATAAAGTTTTGGAAGGAGTTAAGTGCTCCTTCCTCCAACCTGCTGATCTGAGGGGAAAGGAGACTGAGGGAATTGGGAAAGAGTATCAAAAGCTAAGTTAGACTGAATGCTGAGGAGATTTTGGATGATCAACTTATTATCCTAGGAGGAACATCTTGTTTCAGGGAGTTCAAACCAAGCACAACTACAGATGGAAGGTAGAGCTATTTTCTTATCTACTTGCCATTTTATCTTGTTTGTCTTTCTCCTAGCTAACCAATGAGCTACAGTATCATTCCCCCTTCCCCCACTTTAGGCACCCACTATACTCCCACACACACTTCAATCAAAAGCTGCTCCCAGATCCAAGATTTATACTATAGGCATAAATGACACCATCTCAAAGTATTAAACACACACACACACACACACACACACACACACACACACATACAGACACATGTGTGCACGCGCACACACACACTATTTTGTTAATAGTTTTAAAAGGTTTAAAGTCTTATTCAAAGGATTAAAGTCATATTTCAACTTGTCTTTAGAAGAGAATCATTGGCAGATAGAAAGTTTTCCCTGAGAGCACACCATGCAGGGCAAAAGTCTTAGGACAATCCTGAATATAAGTCTTGTTCAAAGTAGGCAAATTTAAGCTTCACTTGATCAGGGGAAAAGGGATATTCTGAAGAGTGGTCCTTTTATGGATCCTTTGCTCCGCCTATTCCCTCTTTCCATAAATAAACTTTCCACTGGGCTAGCTTGTGACTAGGTTATTTGGGGATTTATTCTTTAAAAGCCTTCAAGAAGACAGACTCCATTGTAGGCCTCCAATGAGGTAGCTAATCTGACCTAATCCAATAGATTAAAAACATTAAAATTATCTGTAAATTGTAGATAGGGGATACAGCAAATGATCTCCCCATTCTTCTATCACATTCTGCTTTTATCCTCCTGATCCCCAATATTCAATTTTTCCAAATTTATTGCTTCTAAGAATACCAGCTAAAGATAATGCCTCACCTGGGAACCTCTTTCTGATTCTGTAGCAGTGAATGGGTCAGTGGAAAAAGACCCAAAAAGTGAGTTCTTGGGGTACCCTTCTGTCTCAGAACTCAAAGAAAGAGAAAAGGCTTTTTCTATAACAGGGATTCCAGATGGAAACCTGCCAATGCAAGCATCACAGCCAGTTGAAAGAGCTACTGTTTTTCTATCTCAGATTAGAGTTAGAACAAGAATAGCAACAGCAGTCACATTCATTCTGCTGAAATTACAAGGGACATCAATCTCCAGACTTCAGACTGTAAGTTGACAGCATCAGGAAAGCCTCTCTTTGTCCTGTTTCCTACACAGAGAAAGTATGCATCTAGAAAAGTTGGGAGCTTTCCACTGAAAACAGATTCTGAAAACAGGTTGTTTTTAGTATTCCTAAATCTATCACTCACTGGTGGTATGACCCTGAACCAATCATTAGCCCTTGAGGTTTCTATTGCTCAGTCTATAAAATGGAGCCAAGAGAAATTGTCACCTGTCTCACTTGATAGATGATTGTGAGAAGTTAAGAGGAGGAGTAAACCAATGGGAGGTGGAGGAAGCTGCTCAGAAATCCAGATGAGGGGGTGGACAGTTGCAGGAGGCAGCTCCAGTTGTAGAAGTAGAAGAGGAAGAGGACACTGGGACGAGAATGAGAAATAAAGAATGGGATGCCCTAGACAAGAAAACTCTTTGGCCAAAGGGAATAGCAAATTTGCTTAAAGAGTTGGGAATGGGAATGGGTTCATTAACAATAGTATACCTAATTTATAGAGCTTCAAAGTCACAGAATTTGAAAAGACTTCTCAAAAGCATTATGTGGTTCCCCACTTCCTAAAGAATAAGATCTTTACCTTAACATCTCTGATAATCCAGTACCAGACTACTTTTCTGACCATCTCTATTACCCATTTTTACTACCATTTCAGACAGGTTTCTGTACTTTGACATATTTTACCCCAAACATGCGTGGCTCACTTCCACCTTCTGACCTTCCCTTTCATCATCTGCATACATCCAACCTCTGACAAATAGAATGCCTTTCTTCTTCTTTCTGCCTTTTCACATCTAAATATCCTTTACAATTCTCCTTCTTTATGAATTATGTTCTAACAGCAATCCCAGTGATTTCTCCCTACTCTGAATTCCTCTCACATTTATTGTTCTCCCCATCATTTATTAAATGCATTTCATAAAAAAATTAAAAACTATTATTGTATTGGAAGAGAAGATGATTTCATTTTTTGGTTAATGTCTGTGATTTTATCAATAGGGAGAATTCCCCACATGGAAACTCTTTTCATCAAAGCACATAGCAAATCTCTAACTTGTATCTTTAGATAATTACTTGGAGTGTAGAGATTTGCTCTCAATTACACTGCTAGTGTGTGTCAGAATCAGCACTGAATCTATGTCTTTATTATTACCAAGTCTATCCCTTATTGTTTGCTAATTGCATATGTATACAAGTAAAGAGACTTATGCAAGCACACATGAGAACCAGTCTCATTATTTTGTAGTCAATTCCAAAAAAATGACCAACTTTCCTCATGTAGCATGTCATGGCCCCAGTTGTCTATATCACATGTTCCCCCCCTCCCTTGTTTTCCAGACTTCCTTTGGGGATTGTCTTTCTCCCATTGGAATGTAAGCTTCTTGAGAGCAGAGACTACCTTACTTTATACCATATGTATCCCCAACGTAGTTTAGAATAGTATCTGGTATATTTTTTGTTCCATTGTCTGACTCTTTTTGACCCCATTTGGGGTTTTCTCAGCATAGATATTGAAGTCTGCCATTTTCTTCTCCAGCTCATTGAGAAAACTGTGGCAAATAGTATTAAGTCATTTGCCCAGAGTTGAACAACTAGTAAGTGTCTGAGGTAAGATTTGAACTCAGGAAGATGTGTACTGCAGATTCCAGGCCCAAGACTGCAGGCCACTGTGCCACCTGCTTGCTCCATCTGGCATATAGTAAGTTCTTAATGCATTCATTGGGATTTTTTCATTCATTCATCTTGGACAGCATTGGTTTATCAGCCCAGACTTCTTGCAGATCTCTGATGTGTCAGCATTAATTGGAACAAATTCTAGGCTGTTTTAAGACCTACTAGAGTATTTCAAGTAGAGATCTGATATTCATTACTGGGCTACCCTGATTTTCCAAGGAAATAGAAGCCAATAACAAGCAACAAAGAAGAATTCTTGAACTTTCTCCTTTGAGAGGCTCCATAAAAACTTGTCTAGATTCTCTGGTACTTGACATCTGAGGAAGAAATCTAGTTGATGGATTGATATATTCATACTCCCTTGATAGGACATGTGCTGGAGATGTCACAGACAGAATTTCCTTCAAAACTCCCCAACCTTTAAAAGCTGGGATTCTTAACCTCTAATAAAACTAATAGACTCCATACAGAATAATATCTTTAAATGCATAAAATTATATAGAATTACAAATGAAACCAATTATATTGAAATATGGTTATCAGCTTTTTAAAATTTATGAATAACAGCTAAGAATCCCTGCTGGAGCTTAGTCAAGAAGCTGAGATGAAAGACATTAAGAATAGATTGAAAGAACTGTTAATCAATGGCATTTTTGCAGAGTGCCATAATCCACATTCCTTACCCATTGCAATGATACGGAAGATGGTATTATCAGAAAACTGGTTATTTATTGCTTCAGAACACAAGCTCCTTAAACTACTACTTCTAGATATGGTCCCAACGTAATTGAGCTCAGACAGTAAAAATAATAATGATAGAACCTTTGAATTCACTGTCAAGAATTCACAGAGTTCTGCTAAGAAATCTTGGTGTTAAGGGAAAACAGAAGTATATAGATAAGTAGAAAGCTATCCCATATCAAGAAGATGAAATGCTGGGCAATCGATTCTACACAGTAGTTTCAGAGAAGACTTTAGGTCCTGAAAGACAATAATCATAATTATCTGGTTACTATAAGCAAGTTTTTTAGAGACCCTGATGATTAGGGAGTTTTAAGTGATGAAGAGTGCTAAGCAAGCTTCAAGAGAGCTCAGCTATACCAGTTACTGATGGACTGTTAGAGTTAAACTGATATTACCTATGGAAAAGACCTAAATTGTTATTCATGAAGAAAAAATTACACATAGTACTCTCTGCAGGGTCAAGGAAGTAAAATAAAACTACACCTTACCCAAGAGGTACCTCTGTCCAGAGAACAGAAGGGATGGAATCCAAAGAATCCCTCTTTTCTTTCTAATAATAATATTTTAGCTGTGCATGCCCCAGGGGAATAGAAACCACATATGGCTGCTGACAAAATAAACACTGGAGATCATAGGATTGAAATCAACATAATCAAAACTAAATTCAATATTTATCTCTCCAAAATCACTATTCTGAACATCTCTATTTCCATCAAAGGCAACAACCAAATTTCCAATCATAATGCCATCTTTAACTCCTCACTGTACACATTCATTCCTTGGCCAGATGTTGTTTCCACCTCCATAATATTTTTCTCATCTATCTTTTCCTCTACTCACATAGCCAACACCCTAGTTCAGGCCTTCATCATCTCTTCCTTGGATTATTGCAAAATTCTCCTAATTGGCCTCAAGTCTGTTCCCACTTACAATCCATCCTCCAAACAGCTGCCAAAGTAGTTTTATTAAATTACAAATGTGACCATGCCATTTCCCTACTCAGCAAGTTTCTCCACATGGCCTCTAAAATCAACTAAAAACTAGTCTGATATTTAAAATCTATCACAACTTGTCCTCACATTTCCAACTTTAAATATTGCTCCACTCTATACTCAGAACCATCCAGTCTGGCCCTCTTAATATTCTTTGTTTGTGGCAGATAAACTTTATCCCTTTACTGTACCTCAGATTTGAAATGTTGTCTTTTTCCATCTCAGAAACCCTAGTATCCTTCAGAGTTCAGCTAAAGCGCCACATTCCTAACACCTCACGCCTCTCAGATTGGTTAAAATGACAGGAAAAGATAATGATAAATGTCGGAAAGGATGTGGGAAAACTGGGATACTGATGCATTGTTGATGGAGTTGTGGAATGATTCAACCATTCTGGAGAGCAATTTGGAACTGTGCCCAAAGGGCTATAAAATTTTGCATATTAATTTATCCTACTACTACAACACAAAGGATCTGAGTAGAACTGGAATAAAGAGGTTCTTTTTTTAGAAATTTATTTCATTTTTAATTTATGAACTAAAACAAACATTTCTATAATACAGTAAAATTAAAAAAAAAAGATGATTGCACATGAAACTGCAAATCTACTATGTACTTGTTATTCCTTTTACATATATAGTGGAGTTATCAAGTCAATTTCTTTTCCCCTTTCTTTTCTCCCCACCCTTCTACCCTACAGATAGCATTATTAGATAATAATAAGCCATATATCTTCATATGCCCTTTATAATTAATTTGTGTACTTATAATATTCAAAATGACATTCATTCAAAGTCATTCTTAAAATAATGTTATTGTATACAATGCTCTCTTGGTTCTATTTGTTTCTCTTTTCATTATCATTCCTTATTTGCTATAGCACAATAATATTCATTCACAATTCATAGATTACAACTTGTTCAGTCACTCTCAACTCATAGGTTCTCTCTAAGAAAAAAAGAGAGAAAACAGGTTAGAGGTTAAGGCAGAAAGTCTGATGATTGCCAGAGGAGGTTATCAGTGGTTCAACAGCCTTGAAAGCATAAGTTTTCCTCTTCAAGTATATATTCTAACTGCTTCTCCCTATTTTAATGTCCCTTGGCTATATAGATTACCCACATATGCACCACTCTGGGCATAATATTCATCGATTTGTTTTCCATAAGCGTGCCTTTCTGTTTTTTCAATTTGTACTCCTTTCCTCAATATAAAGTGGTAGTTTGTAAGTTAATAAAGTTCTTTGTGTATCACAAAAGGGAAATATTTTTGTCCCTTATTTTGTTATTTTGTTTAATTGGATATCTTTAGTTTTCAATGATTATATTCTCAAGTTGACCTAGTAAAAGAAAGCATATTGATAAACAATGGGAGCTATGTTTTTAATGAGATTGTGCTTGACAAAATGTCTTAAACCTGGGGTTGTTTTCTAGTATCCCACATGTTAAGATGGTCCCTGAGTGAAGGATAGGATCTGTTGAGTGCTTGTGCTTCAACATGCAAGATGGAAAATTAACTTTTGATTACAAGAGTTTTTCCTTTAAAAATACACTACACTTAAACATAAACTGGTACAAAGTGAAGCAAACAGAATCAGGAAAACAAGATATACGATTTTCAAGAGCATTTTATTTTCCAAATATATGTAAAGATAGTTTTCAACATTCATTTTTAAAAAATTTTGTGTTCCAAATTTTTCTTCTCCCTCTCTACTTCTTCCTTCCTTCAAATAGCAAGTAAGCTGATATAGATTAAATATGCACAATTCTTGTAAGCATATTTCCATTTTTGTCATGTTGTGGAAGAAAAATCAGACCAAAGGGGGAAAACATATGAAAAAGAAAAAAACAAACAAATCAACAAAAAGTGAAAATAATTTACTTCAATTCACATTCAGTCTCCATAGATCTCTCTCTGGATGCGGATGGCATTTTCCATCTCAAGTCTATTGGAATTGCCTTGAATCACCACCTTGTTGAGAAGAGACAATTCCACCACCAGTTAATCATCATATAATCTTGTTGTTACTGTGTACAATGTTCTCTTGGTTCTGCTTGCTTCCCACAGCAGTTCATATAATCCTTTCCAGACTTTTCTGAAACCAGCCTCCTCATCATTCCTTATAGAGCAATAATATTCCATTACATTTGAATACCATAACTTATTCAACCATTCCCAATTGATGGGCATTTAATTAATTTCCAGTTCCTTGCCACTACAAAAAGGGATGCTACAAATGTTTCTTGTACATAGGTCTTTTTTCCCTTTTATGATCTCTTTGAGATACAGACCCAGTAATGATCCTTCTGGATCAAAGGATAAGCGCAAAAGCAAAATATACAATAATGTAAATGAAAAGAGCAACAACAAGAACAAAAGAAACTGGATGTTGTATAATTTTAATGATTACAATAGGCCCCCAAAAAAGAAAAAAAGTATCTCTTTTTCTTCTTTACAAGAATAAAAGACTTCAGATAGAGAATATTGCATATAATGGTAGACTTGACTGAAATATTGTTTAGTTTTGCTAAGCCACTTTCTTCTCTCCTCTTTTTTCTCCTTTTAATTCTATGTGACAAGAGATGGCTAAATAAATGGAAGAGAAAGGGGAGATAATAGAAGTCAGAAATAAAGGTGATAGAAAGGCAAAAAAAATGTTACTTAAATGTTAAATCTCAATATAAAAAGAATGGCCTACATTGTATACCCTGCAAAAAACCAAATAACTTAATGACTAATTATTTCACTTGTTAGTTCTATTTTACCAACTTGATTTTAAACTCCTGAGGGATAGATCCTCTATTATAGGTCAAGAGAGGGGATAAATGAACTTCTCCTTCCAAATCAATTGTTTTAGTAACAGAAGGTCCAGAATGTAATCACAAAGTATTAATGAGATGTTAAATTGCCTGTAAAAGATGTCTGTTCCATGATCCTTATATAAGATGCAAATACCTCTCTGATTAAGTCAAGAAGGGAATAATGTAATAGATTGAGAAACCAAGTTAGTCATACTTCTAAAGGGCTTTAAATTAGCTATCAGAAAAACTCAAGGCAGTCAAGGCTCAAAGAAGTTGTGGTGTGAGACCCCTGATTGGAATGGAGAAGGGAGAGAAATGCTCTGTTTCTGACACTTCCCTACTGACCATGTAGCTGTGAAAAGAAGCTAAAGTACTAGTGAGAAGCCCTAAATTCAGTAAGATACAGAGACAAACACTCTTTACAGACACAGATACTATAAAGATATTCACCCAAGGTTGTAATGTCTCCAAGGATCCTGATCTCCGGCAATCAAGATTCAAATTGTGAACAGAAATAGATCCCGGGAACCCAGCTTGAGAACTCTATAATGAAAGAAAGGATGTCAGGTCTCATAGTATTCAGAGTTGTGACTTTTCTTTATCATTCATATATCCTATATGAGTGTCCTACTTCCACTGCTTTCTAAATGTAAACCTAATCTTCCTATGGAAACTGTGTTTTTTTTTTTTTTTTTGGTAGGAAAACATTCCATAGTTTTATCTTTGCTGCTTTTTATAATTTCATCTTTAAAAATGCCTTTGAATTAAAACCCAATCAATCTAGTGGTTGCTAATGGAAAACACACTGGTAGGGATTTGTAAGTTAATTATAGTGTTAGAAGTGAAAATTCATAAAGTAACCCCTAGAATGTGAGAATGATCACTTCTCTGGGGACCCAAGTCATGTATACAAATGCAAGTTGGTGTAATATTTCAGAGGAGGCATGCTATATATAAAGGTGTGTGTGTGTGTGTGTGTGTGTATACACCTTTTCAAATCATTTTAGATGAAGTTTTTTTGAAATAAGAAGAAACTTTTATGTGTAGAATACATGAGATGGTCTTTAAATCAGGAAGGATCAGAAAGTGTCAAAGGGCAATATCAATGACAAAAAAAATTATTAGATAATGTTTGCTTTTTTTGCAACTTGATCACCTTTTTCCATTTTTATGTGAGAAGATCAATTTTTGGTTCTGAGCGTGTATTGGGGAAAATGAATCTATTTGAGTTCTGGTAAGAGGGACAAAGTAATGCTGTTCAGTTTAATCTTACATGCCTCATAAAGTATGGGTTTTTATGTGGAATAATTCTCTAAGAGGGTATTATTACTTGTGACCAGCTCTCGGTATTTGCTGTTACAAATCGATATCAGTGGCTAATATCATGGATTCAGCATTGGTATTGAACTTGTAAACACAGAATAAAGAATACAAAATATTAGAAGTGAGGAGATCATTAGAGACCATCTAATCTAATTTCTTCATTTTACAGATGAACCCTGAGAAACTTAGGTTGAGATGTATTATAATTTCTTCAAGGTCATATCACAAGTGCCTAAGTTTATGGTGGAGCTAGGACTTTTGCAACTATAGCAGCCAAAGTAGGATTGTAACTTTGCATATCTTTGGCTTTTTTTTTTTTGGAGACCCAGAGATTCAGAACTATTTTCAAGACATGTTGAATAGGGTAATCCATCACTTCCAATGCCCATAAGGTCATAATGTTGGAATCCTCAATGCAATTTATAAAGAAATGAGATAATAGATATTCTTTTTGAGATACTGTTCTATGAAATATAACTGAAGAACTAGAAATCACTAACAGGATGGGGGAGGGCAAGGGGAAGAGGGTAAAATCCTTGAAAGGTCGATTGATTAAATTTTGAATAGAGTATTTAGTCTGAAAGCTTTAATGTACTAAGCATATAACAAAACCACCATATAAAAATATTTCAGTATTTAGCAACCATTCTAATTACTTAAGCCCTTTAAATGACCACAGTAACAAAATTCCCCATGAAATTATGAATAATGTACAAAGGCAACATAGGTGCACAGAAGTGACACACAAGATAGTTATATTATATTTGACATATATATTATACCTATATAATTGCACAGCCCAAGGAGAGAATTCAAGGAAGAAAGAGGTAAAACTTCAAATGAAGCAAACTCAGCTAAGGAGGAAGCAGCTATATGTGGGGTATGGAGTAGAGAGATAAGAGTATTGGAGCCCAAGGCAGAAACACAATTTCAAATTTAGCCTCTGACATTTATTAGCTACACAAGCCTGGACAAGTCATTTAATATCTATCTTATTTTTTCTCAGTTACAAAATGGGGATTATAGCACCTATCTCCCAGAGCTGTTATGATGATTAAACCAAATAATATTCATAAAGCACTTAGCATAGTGGCTGGCACAAGTAAATGCTTAACAAATGTTTTCTTTCTTCTTTCCTAACTTCCTTTTCTTTCTTTTTCCTTCTTTTCTTTTTTTTCATTCATTCATTCTTTCCTTCCTTCCTTCCTTTCTTTCTTCCTTTCCTTCTGTTCCTTTTTTCCAGCAACACAGAAGACAATCCTGACCAATCAGACTAGGAGACAAAGCAGCACCCTTGTTTCTGTCTTGGTAGTTTGGGAGTAAAGAGTTAGGGAACACAGGAAAGGAATATTATAGTGAGAAGAACTAGTAGTGGAAGCCCAAGATGGCTGCACAGCACTGCCAGACCACCATGAGGTGAGATACAGCACAGTAGCAGCCATCAAGGGGAGGAAATATACCTCCCACAATCTGGCACCCTGGAGAAAAGTACTGTTTGCTCTGCACTGGTTATAGCTCTAACCTCAAATACCCCAGCTTAAGTAAAGGTGAAGTGTTGTATAAATCAGGTCCAGAATCCTGACATCAGTGAGTTTCTGGTTTAAAAAAGCCTTAAGGAAAGGATTGGAAGAAAATTTCCATTGCTTTTTCTCTATGGACTGCCATGATGTCAGCCTTCAAAAGGGAAGAAATTAAAGAGGAGTGAAAACAAAAAAATCATAAATTGTCCAATATTTCCATTCTTAGTCAATCCAGGAAACCAGGACTCTATTAAATGAAGAAGGTGCTTATCATGTTCCACCTGTATTCCTGGTGCAAATCTCCATGTTTAACCCAGTTTGGGGAGCCAAAACTGTTGGTGAGGCTTGTTGGTCTGGATCAGTATATTAGCAGTAACTGTACTCCAGACTCCTGCAGCTACTTCTTTTGCTGCATCAGACCCATGCTTACCTCCATCCTTTCCTACAAGGGGATTTAACACAAATTCCCATTGTTCCTACTCTCTATCCTGGAAGTTAGTGACGGTTTCATTTTTGTTTTTGTGCCTCTAGTGACTAGCCCAATGCCTGATACCTAGTAGATTCTTAAAAAATAATTGTTACATTCATTCAGTTATTTCATTTGAAATCAGGATCCAGGAACTGTGAACATGATAAGGTTTGTTTTTCCTTCCTTTTCTCCTCATGGTCCCAATCCAAGAATTGCTTCATGCCAAGTCAACAAATGAGGTTGCTAATTGCCTGCACTTCAAGCTCAACCTCAGATCAGTATTTACTTTGATTTGCACATCAATACCATTAAGGAAGACTCCTGGATGAGAGTTTAGCTAATGAGTCTGCTTCTTAGGAAAATTAGGAAAGATGGAGCTTTAGCTATTTCAGGTAAAAGAAAGTGCAGAGCTCTCTTAGTCATCAGTAACTCATGGGCATATACCAGAGTTGCTACCCCATAGGCAGAAAGATATTTTTTGGCTACCATTCCTTTCCCTACTCTATTAATTTGGGCAATTTCCCCGTTCCAATCTCTTGTCCTGTATCATCTACTCAGGGGAAACTTAGTTGAAGCAAAGCCAATATATGAAAACCCACATTTACACTAGATATAAATTAAGGTTAAGTTAAATATAAATATAATTCATTTTGCCAAAATATCCACTATAGGTTTCTTTTAAATGCAAGAAATAATTCACTTTATACAATTACTATAGGTTTCCTTCCAATAAGTGGTTTTATACCTTCTCCTCTCACTCTCTAGTGAACCCTCTGCAATCTGGTTTCCAATCTCATCAGACAATGAAGTTCCTTTAGCCTAAACTGTTGCAGTGATCTTCTGGTTGATCTTCATATATCCAGTCTCTCTCCACTCCAACCTATCCTCAATACAATTGACAAAGTAATTTTTTCTGAAGCAAAGATCTGCCTGTGTCACCTCCCTTACTCAATAATAACCAGTGGCTCATTATAATCTCCAGGATCAAATATAAACTCTTTTGTTTGGCATTAAAACTCTTTACAATATGATATCTTCTTTGCTATCTTTCCCTTTTCCTTACATTTTACTATCCTCCATAAATTCTTACCATCTTTTCATAACTGGCATACCTGTTCCTCACAGAAGATAGATACTACAATGGTTTGCTGTGACCTATCAGTCATATGTTCCATATCTATGCCTTTGCTCTGACTGTTCTTATACTTAGAATGTTCTTCTTTATCTCCATTTTCTAGAATCTGTGGTTTCCTTCATGACTAAGATTAAGTACTTCCTCTGACCAGAGACCATTTCTAGTGCCCCCACCTGCTAGTACCTTCTCTTCTTTTTTTTATTATGAGAGGATTGGGATTAGGTAACTTCCCCAGGGTCACACTGCTATTTAAATATATATATGATTTTCCCAATTACAGTGTAGGCGTCCCTTTTAATTTCCAAACATTTGCCCTGAGCTGTAATAAATGTTTACTTAATAAATACTTATTGCATTGGTTAATAGATTGATTGTTTTCAAGATCCTTTACATATACAATGTTATTCTATTTTTTAAAAAAAAATAAGTTAAATTCAACTTTTCAGGATGGTACCAATTTTGTAATATGATAAACACCTATATAATCAGAAGATTTCTTACATCTATCACTCAACCTCATTTTAACCTAGAAATGTTTTCAAAATATTTCTCATGAAGCTTGGTGCTACAAAGGAGGGAAGGAACAACAGTGAATTCCATTCCCTTCTTCCTCTCAACCAAAGATCCTGAGGAGAAAAGAGAGAATATATGAAAATTAACAGTATGCAGAGTGACAAAAGTTGCCAAGTCCATTTCTATTCATCAAATAATTGATGGAACCCTGGGCAAAGTTCATTTTACCATTTCTTCTATTGACTAAATTCTGCCTAGTTACTATTTCCTCTCAGCAACTTATGACACACTCTTTCCACCAACCTTTCAACCTCTTATTTCTTCAGTTCTTAAGGAAAGGTGGGTGTCAACCACTCACCTTCACCCCACTTAAACTTAATATCTTTATCTGATGAGGACATTTTTGATTGTTCCAAGCAAAAGTGTGAACTCAGTGTAAATAAGATCTGGGGACATGTTCTTATCAATCAATGCTGTTTAGACTGAGTGCACAGTGAACCTGTTAGGATTGATTGAAAGACTTGGTCATAAACCTTCTAGACTTTATAAATCTAACTTGCTTGTTGGAAATAGGAAACTCAAATATATATCAGTTTAATAAAGGAATCCTCCAGCTAAGCCCCTGAGAAGAAATCTCTTGTGTTGGGGGATGGTCCAGAGAAGGTCCAGAGAGTCTGGATCTTAACTTCTACCTCCCTGTCCTTGTCAAAAGGATGGATAAAGAAGGATAAAGGATTTGGACTTATCTAGATACCCTAGCTACATAACTAAGACATCAATAACTGATGGTAGCATTTGCATTGTAAGGTGGGAACAAACTAGATATACTGTTAAAAGTAGCTTCAAGAATCTCTAAAAATCCCAACAGAGGAGCTGTACCATTCTTATATAGAACTGCATGAATATCCCGCCTCTCAAAATCAGAAGTTTGAAGTTTCTTATATATTTCAAAGTCCACTTTCCTTAAAACTCTGAATATATGAGGAAAACTATAATACAGACTTTCAGAGAAATAAATATAAGTGTTTTTACTGTATCACTTCGCCAAATATACCTTTCTAAAATCAATTGAGTTTAGTTGACCAGCTGGGGAGAAATACATTAATAGGTTCTCATAATAGACAATAATATAGCAGTAATTTCATGAAAAATTCCTCCAAACCCCTCAAGACTACCACTGGAACCCCAAGGGGAGAAGATCCAATCCAACATTGTGAATAGGGATTGAGATATTTCTCCCAGAGCATGTGCTACACATTGCATCCACTATGACCAATGTAGGCCAAGGCATTTTCCACTTTTATTTAATGTCATAATTACATGTATATTCACCTCTGGCCATATCCCCACCCCACCTCTGCCCTGAAAACTCTACCCCTATCTTTACCTCTTTCATCTCCTTTTATTTTGCCTTTTAGAAAGCTCTTTCAATTAAGAACAAAAAATCCCCACTCTGTCCTCAAATTTTCTTAAACATTTCTACTTCCTCCTATTAGCTGAAGCTTAGTTTTCCCTCAAGGATACTATATCCATGACAATAGATCTCCAAGGGAGACTTGATTGTCTCCCCCTATTCCAGTTCATTGGACATTACTGAGAGGCAGTATAGATAGAACATTGGATCTGGAGTCAAGACAATCTGCTTTTCCCCTTCTTCATCCATTGCTTGGAAATCACAAAATTACAGTATTCAAGATGGAAGGTATCTTAGAAGTCACTAAGTCCAACATTCTCATTTTACAAATTCAGATTATAAAGCCCAGAGAGATTATGTTTTATTCAAGATCATACAATCAATAAGCAACAGAAATGGGATTTTAACTCATGTCCTCTTATTATAAATCCCAAAGCAGTTGTTTCAAACTCTTCCAATCTCCTCATGCCTCTAAATGTATACTCAGCCCTCTCTCACTGAAAAGATTTCCCTTATTTCCTATTTTCTGACTTAAACCATCCAATCTTAAACACATTTTTGTCCCATCTCAGAATTCCTTATGTCCACTGGTTCTTTTCAATTTCTCTATACTAGCAGCTACACCCAAAGAAAGAACACTGGGAAACGAATGTGAACTATCTGCATTTTTGTTTTTCTTCCCGGGTTATTTATACCTTCTGAATCCAATTCTCCCTATGCAACAAGAGAACTGTTCGGTTCTGCAAACATATATTGTTTCTAGGATATACTGCAACATATCCAACATATAAAGGACTGCTTGCCATCTAGGGGAGGGGGTGGAGGGAGGGAGGGGAAAAAAATCGGAACAGAAACGAGTGTCAATATAAAGTAATTATTAAATAAAATTAAAAAAAAAAAAAGATGTTATGGGCCAGAATTTTAAACAAGTTACTAAGTGGAATTGAGGAGACAATGTTTAAATCTAGTTTAGAATTGATTTAATCCTACAATAAATAATGGTTTCCTAGTGATATAATGATTGGTGTATACTCAGTGTACAGCATGTAAGCAAGAAGTTCTCAGGGCCAGAAACAGAAGCCCACTAGAAGCTCATTCAGAGGAAGCTAGAGTGGGCAAAGGCAGGAGCTCTCAGAACCAAGGAGAGAGATAGGCCTCTAAGAAAGCTAACTGGGCCCCAGGAAAGAGACAGACTTTGAAGGAAACAATAAAGGATTTGGACTTTAAAAAAAAAATTTCTCTATACTACTCAAAAATATATTAATTTCTCTCTTGCCTAAGCTAAATCTGCAGTCTTTATGCCAAATACTACTGCCCCCAACAAGGTCTGATGGATCTTGTTCTATCAATCATCCCTTCTTTATATTACATTTTCATTCTTTTCTTCTTTACTGGCTCATTTGCTCCTACCTATCAAGATGCTCAGATCACTTATATTTTTTAAAAGCTTTTTGTACCTCATTTTTTCCTTTAAATGATGATTTTCAAGCTCTGCTACTTTTCACTGCCAAAATAAAAAAGTATAAAATACTATAATTGCTTTCCTGTCCTCACTACCCATGACACAACTCCTTTAAGTATATTATAGTTTTTATCCCTATATTATCATTGAAACTATTCTCTCAGTTTACCCATGACCTCAAATATAATGGCCTTTTCTCAAGCTTTATTCCCTTTGATCTGGGATGTAGCATTCCACTACTCTCTTCTCCTGATTCTCTTTGGTTTCTGTATTTTTAAATTTTTTTTAGTTCTACTTTCCAAAGCAGCTATAGTATAGTAATGAATTAAGTACTGAATTTGGAGCCGAGACTGTATTTCATAACCTGCTTCTTTGTATCACCATCTAAAAGAAGCACATGTGGAATACTGGATCAGTAAGTTAGGAAAATCAAAGTTCAAATTTGGCCTGAAACACTTATGTTATATATGAACTGTATGATCTTAGGAAAATCACTTAACCCCTGTATGCCTCAGTTTCTTCAATGATAAAAGGGAGATAATAATAGCATGTACCTCTCAGGATTATTATGAAGATCAAATGAGATAATACAGTGCCTGATACATAGTAGGTGTTCTATAAATGCTTGCTCTTCTTTCTGCCTATATGATTATGACAAATCACTTAACTTTTCACATCTTCCATCTATAAAATGTTTGTGCTACCTATGTCATGGGATTATCTATAAAGAAAGCATTCCCCAAATTTTAATGCACTCTATAAATATAGACTATTATTACCATTGCTCATTGGTCTCATTTGAGGACTATTCCTACTATTCCTCATCTTCCTTCCTCTCCTCAGTTTGTCCTCAGCTCTCTTTTTTTCCCCTACCCATTCTTATACATCCCTATAGAGATGTTCTCATTCAGTTTCATAATTTCAACTAATACTTCTATGTGGATGACTCCCATATCTGTATCTCCATCCCTGACCTATTTTCTGAGTTCCAGACCTTCCTTTCTGATTGCCTACTAAACATCTCCAACTGGATGTCCCACTGCAACCTCAATTCTCTATCAACAGCTCACATTTCCCACAAAACCTGCTCTTCTTAATTTTACCTGGAACCCTATTTGCAAGATTTTTAAAACAAAGTTACTGGCTAGTGAACTTCATTTTCAGAGTCTTGTTAGGTCATTTGTGAAAGACAGTCTAAATCAAAAGAGAATTCTTCAAAAGAGTACTTTGAATAGCATGTTTGGAACAGAGAGATGATATTCTGAGTAGGCTCATAGATTGGTTGTTTCACATCCCTTTTGTCCTTTCCCAATATACTTTGAAAAAGACCTGTGATGGAGTATACTAAGAAATGCAATTTTATCTCTAAAAACATCTGAATTCAAAATTCTGGAGCAGCTAACCTTAAAAGACAAAATAACTTTCTAGAAGTTTTACATGGAAGGGTAATTGTCTTGTTTTGGGATTCAGGAAAGGAAGTAACAGTTGATCATGACTACTGACATAATATGATGGAGAAGACTATAAGGACAGTCATATATATATTCCACCCTTTTTTTCATAATTCTACATGAGATATTGGAACTAGAGGCATATAAGCTCTATTAGGCGCTGAAAATGTATAGCATACAGCCTCAAGCTTCTGAACTTGTATTCCAAACACAAGGATTCAGGGAAGATGCAGTTCAATTTCATTGATGATGAATGTTGATATATGAATGGATTTTTAGAACCTCTGATTTATTTGTAGATGAGCAGTTATTTTTTAAAATAATAGCCTTTTATTTTCAAAATATACGCAAAAATAGTTTTCAACATTTATCCTAGCAAAACTTTGTGTTCCAATTTTTTCCCTCCCTTTCCCCACCCCTCACCCCTAGACAGCAAGTAACCCAAAATATATTAAACATGTGCAATTCTTCTATACATATTTCCACAATTATCATGCTCCACAAAAAAATCAGATCAAAAAGGGAAAAAATGAGAAAGAAAACAAAAAGCAATCAAACAACAACAAAAAAATGAAAATACTATGTTGTGATCCACATTCAGTCCCCATAGTCCTCTCTCTAGCTGCAGATGGCTCTCTCCATCAGAAGTCTATTGGAATTGGCCTGAGTCACCTTGCTGTTGAAAAGAGTCATGTCCATCAGAGTTGATTGTCACATAATCTTCTTGTTTCTGTATACAATGTTCTCTTGGCTCTACTCACTTCACTTACCATCAATGCATGTAAAGTCTCCAGGACTTTCTAAAATCATCCAAGCAGTTATTCTTTTAACTGAAAATTTTTCTCTAGTGCAGTCTGTGCATATTTGAACCCTATGTGTTCAAAAATACAAATTCTTCTTTCAAGAAATTATCTCAGCACAAGTTTCATAGGGGACAAAGACTACATGTCACCATAGACCACCTCTCCATCTCTGCCCCAATTGTCTTCTTGTACTGGTAACACTTCACCCTTAATGGCTCTTCCTCCAGTTGATGAGTTTTTCTGTAAAGTATCTGCAACAGCCATGATGCTCTTTTCAACCCTAATCCAGCCCAAGACTTCTTAGATGAACTTTCTAGCTTTTTCCACCTTTCCAAGCCCCTTTACAGTTTCCTTTTCTGTATTATCTTACCCTTACTAGAATGTAAGCTCCCTAAGACCAGGTTTATATTTTCATTGTTAGTGCTTAGTACAGTGCTTGACACATAGTGATGACAATATCTCATCTACCTACTTTATTATTTACCTAGCTATTATCTAGCTAGATAGTTATGATTTGAACCATGTTCTACTATCAGACAGCAATATGTGCATGTATAGCCTGAACAGTTAATTATTGAACATATCTGATTAATTGCTTTTTAAATATAAGAATCAGCCAAATCTGGAGGTATAGAACCACCAGAGATGTTTCTTAGATAGAAAACCCCAGAAGGATTCTGCTACAGGCATAGCATGTGGTAAAAATCTATTGACTAACTACATCCATTTTATTTTGTTTTGTTTTTGTGAGGCAAATAAGGTTAAATGACTTGCCTGCAGTTACACAGCTATTAAGTGTCAAATGTCTGAGGCCACATTTGAACTCAGATCCTCCTAACTTTAGAGCCCTTGCTCTATCCACTGTGACATCTAGCTGCCTAGAGTTACTATATTTTGTTGGTTTTAATCATAACTATTAATGTTGAAGTAATATAGTAGCTGTCATTCATAAAGCTTTTCTTTACACCATAGAAAGCCTAGGTGTGCCTTAAGAAGAAAATTAAGAGGGTAAGGAAATAGAATGTCAAACATGGATGAAAATATGAACTTTTTAAGGGCAGGGAATAAGCATTTGTTAAGCACTTATTACCTGCCAGAAACAGATAAGCACTTTACAAATTATCTAGTTGATATACATAACATTTATGGGAAGTAAGAGCTATTATCACCTCCATTTTTCAGTTGAGGAAATTGAGACAGAGATTAAGTGAGCTGCAATCACAGAATGTCTAAGGCCTAATTTGAACTCCAGGCCTGGACCTCTATCCACCGGATCACCTAGCTGCTATTTTATTCTGGCTTCTTTATCCCTAAAACCCAGCACCATGCCTGCCACACACTAGACATGTTTATGAATATGTGTAAAGTTGACTAATGAAAGCTTTTCGGGGGGAAAGCTTTATTAAATCTGAAATTCACCAAAATTTGACTATAGATTAAAACCATTAGAGACTGGAGCTAAAAAGGACCTTGAGATAATCTCATGCAAGCTCTACATTATCTAGGTGAAGAAATAAAGGCTTATTTTACAATTCAGGCTCACTGAGGCAAAAGTGACTGCTGGTCTCAGGTGATATAATCAATGCATGGTTGAGTTGTCCCTGCACTCGAATTTTCTGACTTCATATCCATTGCTCTATTTCCTCCCTTTGCAAACTCTTTCCTGGAAGGGTTACAGTAATTTAATTCTGCAGAGGACCAAGCATATAGCTGTCATACTGTCTGTCCCTAAAAGATGGAAATGATTCCAAGAATCATTCCTCTTTTATATCGTCAACTCATTTCTTTTTCTTAGTTTGTTCATCTAGTCTTCCTGTTGCAAGCACCCAAGGGGGCAATGCAGGCCAACTATCCATGTTTTCCAAGTATAGGTGTTTGTCTGTAAAAGAACTGAGCCAGGCTGAAGGTGGTTTCCAAATGAACACTCTTGCCTCTAAGTAATTAATGGCCAAGAGGCTGATCTCAATCAATTATTCCTCCTGGGAGTGTTGTAATAGCCAAGGAAGTACAGCAAGAAGATGTGAGCTGTATCTTTTCACTGTATCAAACCAGCTTAATTGTCTGTGGGAACCACAGGCCAGCAAAAATAACTAGCATGCAGCCTCTTCCACCGGGGTGTAATCCATCCATCGATACTGTATACCCCCTTCTGGCAGTGGGCTACGGGATGCTTTGCTGTACGTGCTGCAATCAATCAGTCTCTTCCACTTCTCAGTCCCTGAAGTAAACCTCAATGAATTGGGATAACCTGCCTCGCAACAGAAGTTGGCTGTCTTGCAAGACTTTGCTGTTACAAATCAGCATCGCCATCTGCTGGGCTTCTCTAACATCCTGCAAGGGAGGCTGGCCAGCAGTATTCTCAGGGTTAGAGCCTCATACTCTCCCCAGTCCTGTTGCCAAGCCTCAGGGATTCCCCCTCAGGCTCTCGTGTGCCACGCACACTGCAGTACAGAATATCACGAAGATGCCATTGCCTACTGTTTCAAGGTTACTTGCAGTAGGTTCGGTGGAGCAGGATCTCTTTCAATTGGGTGTTTTTTTTTTCTTCTGGATGATTGTTACACAATCCCAATTTTCTTCTTGGGAAGAACTTGCACCTTATTTAGACTTTTTTACCCACTGGCCACAGGGGATTGTCACCTCTGTCTTAAGGAATCACCAATTACCAGGTTGAATATCCAATGTATTAGAGGGAGAAAAAGAGATGGTGACCAAAAATTCATCCTCCACTTATTTGGCAAATCAAAACAAGAACACTGTAGCTGAAAGCCCTTCAGGAAAAGCAGAAAAAATACATTATTTTTTTTTCCTAACCAAAAATACAACTTAGATTTAGAGCATGGCAAGGAGGGAGCTGTCCCTGGTTCTAGTTCTCTTTGGCTTTCTCCAGGACTCCAAGGTTTCTGCTGAGAAATTTAATTTGACTTGGGGAGGGGAAAAATAACCTGTCAAAAGAGTCTTTGACAGGTACTGAGGAGAGAAGCAACCAGTCATCACAAATGATGAGACTTGGGGGAGGATTTGGGGGAAAATAGCATTCTTAAAATTCATTATGAATCATGCATCCAACTCATTTTTAAAGGCAAAGAAACTGAGTCCTAGAAAGGTGAGTATATTATCCAAAGTCACATAGTTGATGGATGATAGAAGCAGGATTCAAACCAAGAATACAATCTTAAATTATAGATCTAGTACTGGAAGAGATTTATAAGGAAACCAATACATACCAATACCTCCACCTATTCTTCAGATGAGAAAACTGAGAAGTAGAAGTAGGAAATTTAAATGTTTTGCCCAAAATCCTAGAGAAAATACCTGGCAAAGAAAGGATTTGATTGTAGGCTCTTTAACTCTAAAACCCAATCTTTCCCCCCAGAACATAATGGCTCCCTTTTGGCTCTAAATATATTCTCTTTGTGTTTTATCTTATATAGTTGCCCCCAGAAGTCTGGGAAGTAAGTTTTAGAGACAGACTTCAAGTAACAAAATTATAGAATGAGATTCTTAGCCTAAGAGTCCTTGAATTTGTTATTTCTATTTTCATAATTATGTTAATATAATTGTGATTTTTGTAAACCTGTGTATTTTATTTTATGCATTTTTAAAATATAATTCTTAGAGGGTCCACAGGCTTCACCAGACTGCCTAAGTAGTCCAAAATAAGAAAAAGTTAAGAATCCCTTCTAAAGAGTTTATGATATATCCTTCAAAGAAGACTTATAGACCATAATGGTTAGACTCCCCTCCCCACATTTATCACCAGTTGGTGATAAGGTTTATAAGTTTATAATGAGTGATCAACTCTGTTTTCAGATTATCTGGACTTGACTTTTGCCTTCAGGCAGGTGGCTCTCTCCACTACTCCTCCAAGGCAATGCAAACTCCTTGAAGGCTTGTATTCCTAACACAGAGCCCTACACATATAGCTATATATTTAAAGCTAAAAGGAACTCCATGTTTACATTTAAGACAACTAGGACTGTTATATTAGATCACTTTTCCTAAGTCACAGAGATAGGAAATTCCAGCGCCAGAATTTTAACTCAAATCACTCTCTCTATTACAAGACAAAGTAAATGTTCCATACTTTTTTCCAGTGGAATTGAATTCAATATACAGAATTATTTATCATCCCTCAATATTCCATCTCTTCCTTTTCTCTAAACACGATTTAATCCAATAGGCATTTATTAAATCCATACTGTGTACAAGATATGCTTCTAGGAGGGAAGCAATAAACTGGGAAAACATTTTTACAGCTAAAGGTTCTGATAAAGGCCTCATTTCCAAAATATATAGAGAATTGACTCTTACTTTATAAGAAATCAAGCCATTCTCCAATTGATAAATGGTCAAAGGATATGAACAGACAATTCTCAGATGAAGAAATTGAAACTATTTCTAGCCATATGAAAAGATGCTCCAAGTCATTATTAATCAGAGAAATGCAAATTAAGACAACTCTGAGATACCACTACACACCTGTCAGATTGGCTAGAATGACAGGGAAAGATAATGTGGAATGTTGGAGGGGATGTGGGAAAACTGGAACACTGATATATTGTTGGTGGAATTGTGAATGCATTCAGCCATTCTGGAGAGTGATTTGGAACTATGCTCAAAAAGTTATCAAACTGCATACTCTTTGATCCAGCAGTGTAACTACTGGGCTTATATCCCAAAGAGATCTTAAAGAAGGGAAAGGGACCTGTATGTGCAAGAATGTTTGTGGCAGCCCTCTTTGTAGTGGCTAGCAACTGGAAACTGAGTGGATGCCCATCAATTGGAGAATGGCTGAATAAATTGCGGTATATGAATATTATGGAATATTATTGTTTGGTAAGAAATGACCAGCAGGATGATTTCAGAAAGATCTGGAGAGACTTACATGAACTGATGCTGAGTGAAATGAGCAGGACCAGGAGATCATTATATACTTCAACAACAATACTATATGAGGATCAATTCTAATGGACATGGCCATCTTCAACAATGAGATGAACCAAATCAATTCCAACAGAGCAGTAATGAATTGAACCAGCTACACTCAGTGAAAGAACTCTGGGAGATGACTATGAACCACTACATAGAATTCCCAATCCCTTTATTTTTGTCTGCCTGCATTTTTTATTTCCTTCACAGGCTAATTGTACACTATTTCAAAGTCTGACTCTTTTTATACAGCAAAATAACTGTTTGGACATGTATACATATATTGTATTTAACTTATACTCTAACATATTTAACATGTATTGGTCAATTTGCCATCTGGGGGAAGGGGGGAGAGAAGAAAGGGAAAAGTTGGAACAAAAGGATTTGCAATTATCAATGCTGAAAAATTACCCATGCACATATCTTGTAAATAAAAAGCTATAATAAAAAAAGAAGAAGAAGAAGAAAGATATTCTTCTAAGCACTAGGCATACAGATAAAACCAGAAAATAGTCTTTGTCTTCAAGGGGATTATCATCATTTTGGATATGACCTTTGAGTTATTTGCTCACATCTAATACATCCTAACTTTTTAGTCAAAGAAAATGTCACGAGACAGATTCAAAATTTCACTAGAATCAATCACTTGACATTTGTGACTTCCCCCTTGCCTACCCAGCCTGTCACATTGTCATAAAAGGTGGCTCCGTTACTGAGATGCCATGTGTTCTATACAAAATCAGGTTGTGTGTATCTCATGTTCTTATAAATCATTGTCCTAGTTTCTTCCCAGATGTTGATGTGATAATGAGCAGACAACAGCTTCTAGAAGCATCTTTTTTTCTCTACATTTTTAAAGGTCATCATCACATATATCTTTTGTGACTAAACAAGACATGTTTTCCTAAGGTTCAGTCCTAAAAATATTAGCCCCCAAAACGTTAAAATTAGAAGAGATTATAATGGGATGCAAAAGAAAGAATTCTGGGTTTAGAATCAGAGCATTGGAGTTTTAAATCCAAGGTCTTCCTGTGTGACCTTGGTCAAATTATTTTATCTTTCTTAGCCTTGGTTTCCTTACCTACAAAATGAAGAAATCAGGCTAGATGAAATCCATGGTTCCTCTCCCCCCACTCAGTGTATCAGCCTATAGCTATCCCTTCCATATCATGATGGTTAGGGACACAGCACCCCATAATCTGGAAAATCCATTAAAAATTTTTGGTCTTCCCTTTGTATCAGAGAAGTCTGAATTATTATGGTATTAACAATAAAACACAATATTATATACATGGTTTATGAATTTCTGAGTTTCTAAACTTTTTCTGTATCATCTGCTGACCTTCATGTGTCATTTTCAGTTTCTCCCCAAAAACTCCCATTTAATTTCTTTTGTTGACCCAGGATATATACAAATTGCAATGGGGAAATTCATGATGTGGGAGAAAAAATTATATTTCTCTGATGGCACTGAGGGCGAGATATGGTATGGAAATAATGGGTAGTTTTTGAGTTATACTCAAGAAGTTTTAGATTTGAATCCTGTTTCAGACACTATATGTTATTACTCAGTGGTGTGGCACCAGAAAATTCACTTAACATCCCTCAAACTCAATTTCTTCATATAGATAATGGAATATTAAGGCTTAGATCAATTCCTTGCAAGATGATTGTGAGGCTCAAATAAAATAAGGTGATAGTAGGCGTAAATCACTTGGCTGATCTTTAAGCTCGATGTAATCACAAGTTATGATAACCATGAAGAAGAAGAAGAAGAAGAAGAAGAAGAAGAAGAAGAAGAAGAAGAAGAAGAAGATGATGATGATGATGATGATGATGATGTTAAAGACCAGAGAGTGTTAATAATGATGATAATGTTAAAGGCCATAGAATGAAACTATCCCTAAGGTGTAACAAGGTGAAAGCATTGGTTGGGAAGAGTGACATGACAATGCCCCTAGGATAGTTTTTTTAAAAATTGAAATTCTTGGTGTATATAATCAGCATATACTTAACTGCTGCCTACCTTCCCTCATCAAGTATAATTCAGATTTGTTGCCAAGAGACTGGGACTAACTCCCTTCTTCTCATTTACATACAACACACATTTTCCTGTTGTCCTTTCTTGACATCTCTTATTTTCTTCTCTAAGGTTACCTTTCACCTAATCTGTATTTTGTCTATACTTTTGTGTTTACATGTTTTCTCTCCTATTAGAATATAAAGTTGAGATCAAATTCTGCTTTATGGTTCTTTGAATCCTTAGCATTTAGCCCAGTGTCTAGCACATAGTATTCACTGAATAAGTATTTGTTGAGTGATTCTTTTATCCTCCAAAACTGCCCTTGATATTCATTTAAATCGGATTTCATCTCTTTAAAAAAAAAAAGCTTAGGACCCATAGTCCTTTAGGAATTGTCTAGTTATTACATGCACATCTTTTACTTCCAAGGAACATAATGGTGTCCCATTCCGACTGTATAAAAATAATTAAAATATCATAAAAAATAAAATGATCAATACTTAATAATAAAATAATTAATATAAATTAAAATTATTTTGTGTAGTGGAACTAAATTACTGTTATTGATGCCTTGCTCTATTTTTATTAAAGCTTTTTATTTTTCAAACCATATGCAAGGATAATTCTGCAACATTAGCCCTTGCAAAACTTTGTGTTCCAGTTCCCCCCTCCCATTCCCCTCAGATGACAAGTAGTCTAATATATGTTAAACATGGTAGAAATATATGTTAAATCCAATATATGCATATATATTTATACAATCATCTTCTTGTAGAAGAAAAATCGAATCAAAATAGAAAAGAAAATGATGAAGAAAATAAAATGCAAGCAAACAACAACAACAACAAAAAAAAGTTGTTATGTTGTAAATTTAACTCAATTCCCACAGCCCTCTCTCTGGGTATAGATGGCTCTTTTGATCACAAGACCATTGGAACTGGTCTGAATTGATGTCTTGCTCTTTAGGCAAAGATGAAGGGGAGCAAAGTGTTGGTCCTTCAAATAAACACATTTAAAGTGAAATCTCAATTTTGTCATGAACCTGAACAGTGTGCACATGAACAACTCACTGAATTTCTTAAAGCCTCAGTTTCCTCATCTGTTAATTATTTAATAGGTACAATATCTTTATTGATGAAAAAACTCCATACAAATAGGTGGACCTTACCTTCCTCTTCATAAATAAGGTACACACCATGTGTACATATATTAATTTTCATAGTAGTTCAAATTGATAAGAAATTCCTTACCCAAAGATAGTTTCTATTGGTGTTCCTGTCTGCAGATGATATTGTGTTCATTGCGTTAAGTGAAGTCAAATGACAACCATTTATTAAGCATTTATTATGTGTCCAGGCACTGTGAATAAGCACTGAGGATATAAAAAAGGCAAAAATAACCCCTACTTTCAAGGAACTCACAATCTATTGAGGGAGAAAACATGCCAACAACTATATATAAAGAAGATGTATATACAAGAGAAATTAGAGATGATCTCAGAAGGAAAATAAGTCTGAAGAAAAATTGGGAAAGACCTCTTGCAGAAGTGGTGATTTATCTGAGACATGAAGGAATTCAAGAGATAGAGAAGATGAAAAGAGAAAATCTCAGGCATGGGGAACAGCAAATAAAAATTCATATGTTGAGAGAGAGAACAAGGGGCCAGTGTCTCTGAGTTGCTAGTGAAGAACAAGGTATAGGAAGAATAGAAAAGTAGGAAGGGGTCAAGTTATAAAAAGCTTTAAAAGACACATAGAACTCTGGGTCAGTAATGTCAATGATATTCATAAACACTTGAAAAAGATTACCCTGAAAAACTGAATAAATGAAGAATGCATATTGATCAAGCTATGACAATAGCCATAAGCCACACATTGTCCAAGCACGAAAGACAGATCCATGTTGGATAGGAAGGAGATCAGACTGGATATGAGTCTGAGAAGCGGAGTTTTCAATGATCCTACAATGCTTGTAACTATAAAAAACTAGCACACACACACACATATACACATTATATTTGTATGTATATGTAAATTCCTTATTTATATGTACATACATACATATATACACATATATTGTGGAATGGTGCATATATATATGTGTGTGTGTGTCTATAAGACTATAAAATACATTCATATATACATATATATACATCCAATATTGTAACTGTGATACAATATGTCTATAAATAAATATAAATACTGAGATCTCAGAATACTCATAATTATAGATGATCTGAAGATAAAAGAAAAAAAAACCAGTGTGGGTATGGTTTTAAGTTTGTTGTAGCATATTACCAGTTGCATCTTGGGTGCAAGAAGTAGCTTAGAAAAGATTCTCAAGGACATATATGACCAGAAATGATAAATTGCAGAGAATTGAAGCAAATTAGGACAAAAGGATGGAGATACCAAGTCTTTAACTGATATACAAAAAATGTTAAAAGAATGAAAGAGAAATATCTAGTAAATCAAGAGCCTTTTCTCTTCTACTTATGGAAAGATGTGAGTAAGAAATGCAAATAAGAACACATAGATGAATTGCTTTATGAATTTATGAAGGATCTCTTACATTGATAATATCTTAGATTAATTAAAGCAAGTCCTTGAATTTGAAGTATATAGAAAGCACTATACTAAATCTGGAGAGATATAAAAACAGCCAAGAGTCTTAATTTTCTAATTTAGTAAGTATAAAGGAGATAGCTAGCTAGCTAGAAAGAAATCTAGGAAGACATTATAGTCTTTAACTGACCAAGGATATCAGGTAAAAGGTTTTGTTGTTGTTGCTGCTGACAGACATGCATAATAAAATCAGGGACATGGACTGATATGCAAGAGGGAAATAGCTTCTGTCCTTGCTCCTTTTCATTTGCTTACAAATAAGGAAGGATTTGAGAATAGTGTGGCTTAAATAACACCAGCCTCTATATAGCCATCATGGTTTGGGTGGGAAGGAGAATATAGGAGTAGAGGCTAAAAAATAGGTCTGAGGAGAAGAAAATACTCAAAATGAATTAAACAAGAGGAATTTCTAACCCCATCAGATAAATTTCTAGTACTATGAGCTTTAAGTCTGTACCAGCCACAGAAAGTCAAAAAGAATAGATTTAACCTTTATCAAGCATACTATTAACTCACTACTATTAATTACCTTTAGAAAGATGAGCCAGTGTCCATTGTGGTTTAAATAATTGTTACCTTGTCCTTGTTAAGGAGAAATTTTCTAATCACCAAAACTTAACATATGAGTTTTGAGCCTTGCAGATAGTTCTGAAGAACTAAAATCATTCTGATCATATATATTTCCTATGTGTTCCTTCTGTGAATGTGAAACTATAGCTAAGTGGGTTCATAATATCTGTTTTCCATTCTCCTGGTTACAAGTATTCCCTATGTTGGTACCTATTGACAATATGTAGGTAACATGCAAGACATTATATTCAGAGAAGTCTCTCCTTTCCCCTGTTTCTCAGGATATCTAGTTAAATGTTTGTTGTTTTGAACTGTGTCCTTGGATTGACTGGTAAAAGTAAATACATCAATAGTGGGAGACTATGATTTTAGAGTATGTGCTCATCCACAGAATGGTCCAGACCTTGACTAGCTTTTCAGAGATTCTACAAGTTGAGAAGACTTGTAGTGCTACAGAAAAATCATTTCCAAGTACAACATAGTGGAGTGGCAATTTAGTTGGGCTTTAACAAATTATTAGGATTTCAACAGATGAGAGCAATGTGGGACATAGGAAACAATAAGGACACAAAAATGCAAAGTCCTAGACACCTAGGATGGACAAGAAATAATTTACTTTGTCCAGATTATTGAATACATGAGAAGAAGAATGATAAAAAGCTAGAAAGTTAGGGAGATGATTGGGCTTCTTATTACCAATAACACCAATTTTCATTCTGAATATGAGCCAAGTGACCCAATGAATAAGAGTACCACATCTAGAATCAGGAAAATCTGAATTCAAATCCAGCCTCAGACACTACTAATTGTGTAATCCTGGGGGGAAGGGAGGAGTGATTGTTTTCTTTCACAGCATGACATATAAAAATGTGTTTTTCATATATATATAGTTGTATACATTTATATATATATACACACTATACATATATATCATTATATCTATCTATATCATAAATATATATGCATAAAACCTATGTCAAATTGCTTATTTTATTCAATGAGGAAGGAATGGAGAAGGAGGGAGGAAGAGAATTTGGAAGTCAAAATTTTGGGGGGGAAAAGAATGTGGCATTTTTTCTACATGTGATTGGTAAGAATAATTTTTTAAATAAATTTTTAAAAACTGTGTGACCTTGACCAAGTCACTTTACCTCCATCTTCCTCAGTCTCTCCATTTGTAAAATGAAGAGGATAATAACTATTTCCCAAGCTTAAAAGGAATAAGTATAAAAATGAGATAATATCTATAATGCACTTTGCAAACTCATCTTATTGCTATATGAGCATGACTTCTTGCTTCTGACCTTACTCTCTTTGTTTATTTCCCTGCCAATTCTCCAGCATCACTATGGCTCAGAAAGAGTGCTATTGAGTTGATCTCTCCTGAAGGAGTGGGCCTCTTGGCAAGATCCTTAAGTAGCTTTTAACAGTCTGAGGTGTTCTGACTCATCTCTGGAGTTTTCCATTATCACTGATTTGAGCCTGAGAATTAGAACATCCAAACTTAGCAGTGGGTTTAGAACTCACACCTCTGTGTGTGAGGTTGATCTGCTCTTAATTAAATGTATCTTTCTAAGAAGGAAGAAGATGCAAGTCTCTTCAACATCCTAAAAATCAATGTCATTAATTCTCAGACCAGGATTATATGAAAGGTTTGAATGGACCTCTTTTCAGTCAGCTGCTGAGCTTTTAAAATAGTTTTTAAAAATTAAAAGGATCAATAAACAAGCATTTATTAAGGGTCTACTATATTCCAGGAGCTTCTAGGAGTTGGGAATATGAATACAAAAATGAAACATCTGCCCTCAAGGAGCTTCCATCCTCTTTAATGTACAAAGGTATTCATAGATAATAAAATATATGGTTGATGTGAACTAAGTTCAGAATTAACTAACAACTAGGGAAATAATTTATTTTGGGTGGTTAATTGAAGTGAGCTGGGCCTTGAAGTAAAATAATGGAAGTGATAAAGGAGAACATTCCAGATATGAGAGGAAATCTGTATAAAGACATCAGTGTGGACAATGGATTACTATATGTTTGGAAAACCAAAGCATTCCACTTACTTTGAAGTGTAGACTATATGAAGAAGAGTACTCTGGGATCATCCTGGAAAAGTAATCTGGAATTGGTCTGGGAAAGGCTTTGAATATCAAACAGGAGAATTCATATTTTATCCTAAAACAAAGGAGAGCCACAGACATTTTTTCAATAGAAAAGTGACAGTCAGATTTGTACTTTTAAAACAATCAATTTGTCTTCGAGGTGGAGAACTGTTTGAAGATGGGAGAAATTAAGTGCAAGAAGATCAGTTAGGAGGCTAGTGAAGTAAGAGATGTGAGCCTGGAAGAGGGTGGTTGCAATGTGATGGAGATAAATTCAGGGGCTATTGACATGGCAACATGATTGGATGTGGGAGCTTTAGAAAGAGTGAAAAGTCAAGATTGTCTCCTACATTGTGAATGTGGGAAACTAGATGAATGGTGGTATATTTAACAGAAATAGAGAAGTTACGGGGAGGACTCTTATTATTTTTTGTCTTTGTCATTTTTCAGTTGTGTCTGACTCTTCAAGACCCCATTTGGGATTTTCTTGGAAAAGACACTGAAATGCTTTGTCATTTCTGTAGCTCATTTTAAAATGAGGAACTGAGGCAGAATAAAGTGGCTTGCCCAGGGTCATATAGCTAGTAAGTGTCTGAGGATAGATTTGAACTGATGATAAATCTGATTCCAGGATGAACATTCTATCTGCTGTGCCTTCTAGCTGCCCCTAACTATTATTAGTTTTTAATAATTTATTTTTAATTTGTGGAATAAAATAAGTATTTCTATAACATAGTACATTTTTTAAAAGAAGATAGCCCATGAAACTGCAAGTATATTATATACAACTTGCTATTGCTTTTAAATATATAATAAATTTAATATGTAATTGTTCTTTTTCCCCCTTTTTCCTCTTTCCCTACTCTTGAAATAGCTACTAGAAGACACAAATATGTGTAACTATATAAAAATCATTCTACACATACTTTTATTTATCAATTCTTCTTTGGATGCAGATAGCATCTTCCTTCATAGTTTTTTTCTAGTTAATTTGGGTATTTATTATTGCTCAAATATAAAAAAGTTCAAGTATCCCAGGTTAAAAACTTCAGATTTAGTCCAACCCCATCATTTTATAAATGGTTTAACCCCAGAAAGGAAAAAAAAACTAGAAATAAATAGTGGAAGCTTCAGAGCGACAGATTTATTTATAAGAGAAAAGAAAAATATATTAAAACTAGAGCAATGCAAAGTTGGAACAGCCATTTTTGAGGAGCTCCTGGATCCCCCCTTACTTCTCCACATCTAGGTCATGGCATGGCCTCGTTTTTAGGAATAGACTGAAGTAGATGGCTTTTATGCTTCTTTCCCATCCAGAGATTCTGTGATTCTCCTTTGTTAGCTCAGGGCATCTTGAAGTAAGGATACAAAGTCTGACCTTTGCTTTAAAATGCTCAATAGTAAAGCTCTGATGTCCCTTTTGTTAGCTTATAGATTTAGAGCTGGAAGAGATCTCAAAGACCATAAAATCTATGGTTTTTGACATTTTTTTGCTTGATGGACTCCTTTGGCATACTAATAAAACCCATAGACACTTTCTTAGAATAATATATTAAATGAATATAATAAAATGCATAAGAATTCAAAGGGAAACAATTCAATTAAATACAAATATCAATTTTTTTTAAATTTCATTCACCCTAGATTAAGATCCCCTGATGTAGCCCAATCCCTTCATTTTACAAATGAGGAACAGGGAAGTGACTTTTCCAAAGTGATACAGGTAATATATCACAGGTAATATGTCGGAGTTAAGATTTGAACTTAGGTCTTTTGATTTCAGAAGCAGGTTTTTCTCACTATATCAGCCTACTTCTGATTCTTTCTGGGCATTAGTTTCTACATACGGAAAAAGTGAGACCTAGACTAAAGTCCCTTAAAATCCCTTCCATAAGCATAATAAGTTTTGATTCTAACCAGTCTCAAACTTTCTGGCCCTACCTACACTGATGCTGCCTGAGACATCAACCCTCCTGTCCTCTCCTTAGTTCCTGTGAAACTAAATCACTTGTGGAAACTCTGAAAAAATGTTCTTTCACTTGAGTTCCAGGCCCGGCTGAGTGTCAGAGAAGTGCTGTTCCATTCGCCTGGCAGGGAAGGTATTTCTGCTTCTGGTGCTATTTTAGGCCAATGCCAGAAGTAGATATGCCTGACTTTCTGCCAAAAAATCAGTTCTCTATGAGCTTTCCAAATTCCTGGACAAGCTTTGAAGGCTGAGATTCTTGAGATAAGTAATATATTCACCCAAACTGGCCCCAGGATTGCTGCCATACTCTTCTCTTTTCTCCTTTCTTTTCTAGATACTGGGAACAGGAACAAGTGTCACCAAATGGAGCCTGGTGTGTAATTCTTTGGAAGAGTATCTTTGGACCACAAGTCCTGAGAGCTCTCTCCTTTGATGTCCAAGTTCTTTGATGAATGGTGATGGGAAAGGAGATGTTATTCCCTTCTGGGTCCTCCAGCTTCAAATAGCAGGCAATATTTGTCCTTGATCTAGCAGAGCTTTTAGAGATATTTAGAGACAAATGTCTCCTGCCTGCGTTGCCTTTCCTTTGGTCCATATAGAGCTTTCTGAAGTAGTACCCCTTAAGTGTAGAATAGAAGAGAGCAAAAGATAGAAAGTGGAATCCTAAGGTTTAAACTATGGCAGAATCTCACAAGACTTCTATCTTCAGCATCCCTGTAGGAGAGGAGATGAACAAAGCACAGTAAATTTTCAATTTTGTGAACCAGACAGAGGATCTAGTAGAAAACAGAGTACCTTCATAGGGTTGAGGCTGATTGAATTCAGTTTTTGATTGTATCCCTTCTTAGCTTTTGGGAAGGAAGGAAGAGTAACCATTTACATAGCAACTGAGTTGTCTCATTTGATCCTCAAACTAACCTTGCGAGGTGGGTGCCCCTATTTCACAATTGCAAAACTGAGGAAGAAAAAGGGTAAGTGAAATGTTCAGAATCACTTGCCCAGTAAGTATCTGAGATCTACCACTCTGTCCACTGCAACATTTCACTCCCTAAGAAAGGCAGACCCTCATGAAATGTCTATAGAAGAAAAAATAAATGTGATAGTCATATATTTGCATTACACATCGCTCATATATGTTTGTCCCTCAATCTCAGTGACATATAAGTGCCAAAAGGCATGCCTTTGGGGTGGTGACCAAAGCAAATTGTTATTTGTTTATGCTCCTCACATTTGGGATGCTATGGACCCCTAGCTTCTTAAACTATGGTTGTAACCCCCATGGGGTCTTGTAACTGAAAATGAGGGTCAGAAAACTACGATTTATTATCAGTAAATATTTGATTTGTATACCTATTTTATATACCTACATACCTGGGCTCATGTAAAAATTTCTTAGGCAAAAAGGGTCACAAGTAGAAAAAGTTTAAGATTCCTTGCACAGATAATGGTAATGAAAGTTGATGATATGAAATAATAATGAAATCAATTTCAGAAATCAATTCAGAGGGAGCACTGTCCCTCCAAAAAATCAGATCAAAAAGATTTGGACCACTATAAATTGTGAAACCATGAGTCCAAGAATTTAGCTAATGTAGTCCAAATCTGATTGCAAGTATAGTGAAATATTGTGGACTTGGAATTAGAAGAAAGAGGTAGGGTTTTAATAGGGACCCTTACTAGACCTCAGGAAAGCCCCTCATTCTCTCACAGGGCCAGCTTTCAATCTGAGAAATGAGGAGAATACCTATCCTGCTTTGTCTCCTTTACCTTTTGTGAGGGTTAGATGAGATAAAATACATAAATTGAATTTGAAAACTCTCAAAATCGTTTCAGTGAGATGTTGCAAAAACTGGATTTTCCCACTAACAGTCTCATTGTGGGTGAGTCATTGAATTCTAATGTTTACCACCTATAAGATTTTAGGCATCCCTTCATCTTCATAGCTTCAGTTTCCTCATCTATAAAAAAATTTAAACGAGTTGGCCTCTAAAAAGACCTTCCTGACAGCTTTGGATCTATGAGCCTATGGCAAAATTACTTCAAGCCTCTGTTTTTCTACATGTAAAATGGGGCAACAGCATCCATTCTTCCTCCTTCAAAGGATCATTGTGAGGATTAGTTGTGGCATTGTATAAGAAAGTGTTTACTATACAAAAGTATGATATTTTTTAACATTCAGCTGGACATAGTGTTTCTACTGGGCTTATATCCCAAAGAGATATAAGAGGAAGGAAAGAGACCCACATGTGAAAAATGTTTGTGGCAGCCCTTTTTGTAGTAGCAAAAAACTGAAAACTGAGTGAATGGACATCAGTTGGAAAATGGCTGAATAAGTTGTGGTGTGTGAATGTTATGAAATATTATTGTTCTGTAAGAAACGACCAGCAGGATGATTTCAGAGAGGCCTGGAGAGACTTACATGAACTGATGCTAAGTGAAATGAGCAGAACTAGGAGTTCGTTGTACATGGCAACAAGACCATATGATGATCAATTCTGATGAACATGGCTCTTCTCAATAATGAGATGATTCAGGCCAGTTCCAATGATCTTGTGATGATGAGAGCCATCTACATATATAGAGAGGACATATAGAGAGAGGATCACAACATGGCATTTTCATTCTTTGTTGTTGTTTGCTTGAATTTTATTTTCTTTCTCATTTGTTTTTTCTTTTGATCTGATTTTTCTTGTGCAACAAGATCATTGTATAAATATGTTTGCCTATATTGGATTTACATTTTTTTTTACCATGTTTAACATATATTGAATTACTTGCCATTTCGGGGAGAAGAAAGGCAAGGCAGGATGATCATCATGCTGGTGGCAGCTTCCATCGGTAATTCAAGCATACCTGTGCACTCTTTATAATAATAGAGTCTAGTTAGCGACGGAACATCCTAAGAAGGTTCAATACTAGCTCAATGGCCCTTTATTATAAGAACACTACTCATTCCTGTTTGAACCCTAACCTCCTACCCCTAATCCTCATCCACCATAGCTCAGTACATTGTGAGGAACAGCCCCTCCCCAAATCTTATTAATGACCTTCTTATTTTATAGGATTAGAAGACAGATCTTCCAGGTTCTTATAGAGAAGCCCCTTCTAGAAACTTGTTAATGGCCTTTGTATATCCTTAGATTGGGAGGCAGGCATTTTCCAGGGGCTCCCTGAGGATATCCTTAGCCAAAGTGTACTCTTTAAGATTAGCTCATAGTTGAGGCTGACATGAGATCCAAGGGTACATTGAAATAATCAATCAATAACCATTATTATGAACTTACTATGTGCCTAGTTCTCTGCTTACACATTGAGGAAACAAACAAAAAACAGTCTTCTCAATAAGATTACATCCTGTCAGGAGTAAAGAATGTTGGTAGGGAGAGTCAAGGGAGGACACTGTGATTGTAGAGGCACCTTTCCTTCTGATAAAGGACTTCTTCTATCAATGCTTATTATCATACCCTCTGCAATTTCCAGTTGAAGAGAGCTGCCTGAAAGTACTGGAGATGACTTGGGTGCTGGATTTTTAATTGATTCTGCCCATCCCCCTCAACATACACAAAAATAAATACATGTAGGATTAAAAAAGCAAATATTTATTTTAGGGGCTGCTAGATGGTGCAGTGGATAGAGTACCAGCTCTGGAGTCAGGAGAGTCCAAGTTCAATTCTGACTTAATACTGCTTGTCTGTGTGGGCCAGTCACTTAACCACAATTGCCTCACACAAGAAAAAAATATAGTTCTTTTAGAGTTAAGCTGCATCTGAATCTGAGTGGATCTTTGTGCCATAAAAGTGACAAATCGAAGATATGAATTCAAGACAAGCCAGTGTTCTATCATTCAGTGAATAACAGGGTAAAAATCAAAGTTTGGGAATATAAAAAGAGGAATTTTCTGGTCATGTACAAGGTGCAAGGGTTAGGGGCCAGAGTTAGAGCAGATTGCTTTTCCCAGTCAAATTCCTCTAAAGATTTTCCCTTTAATTATATCTTCTTTCTATTTAGTGAGGATTCCTCTTATTTCTAACCTACACAAAACAAACATCTATTTTGGTTCAGTTGTTTATTTGGCATTCCTATTCAGCCTGAATTTCAACAAAATCAAGGATCCATTCAGTGGATTAGATCTCAAAGAGTAATGAAAATATGTTCCCCTTCCCATCCCCATGATTGGCCCTAATGTGAGTGTTGGGTCAATGAACACATACCTTCTACTAACTATAGCTTAGCTAAGGCTCCCATTTGTAATCTGACAAAAATACCCTAAGGCTGCAATGACTCACCCCCACCTGACTTACTCCTAATTAATTCTAGCTCAGTACTCTGTCCAAAAACTGTTGGGAAGGCACAGTGGGTGAGAGGGGATGCTCCCAGGACTCTAGGTGAGAAATTTGATAACAATAGCTTAGAGGAAGGAAGCTTAGCTTAAAATGTCTGGTTCTGCTCTCTAACTTCTTAGCTCTAAAAGCTCAAGGGAATCATTCCCTTTCCTAAGACTCAGTTTCCTCCTTCTGAGGGGGATCTAGCTGAACTCTCAGGTCTCTTCCAGATAGCAGAATAAAACATTAAAAAAAGGAATGCAAACTGAAGGCTGTGTTTGCTTCAGACCAAGATTAAAAGGGTGCTCGCATGAGGAATCCTGCCTAGATGAAGCCTCTCATGGGTATTGATAGAGCCCTGTTGGTGGTCTATATGACATTTCTGCAGTTCTGCTATAAAGGGGCTTACACTGCAAAGAACTAGAGGACCCTGCTGGGCAGGGGGGGGGTTATGCCAGGGAAAGGAAGGGCATCCCTGGAGATAACAACCCAGTGTTATTAGGGCAAAAGTAGCAATTAGCACTCTGGACAACTTGAGCACCGCTGTGAGGAAGCATACAGATGCCCAAGTAACAGGTCTGTATTGATTGGCTTCCTGCTGGGCTGAAACAGACACAGCCTCAGACAAGAAGAGCCTATTGAGAAAAGGCTCTCTCTCTGAGTATCTTGTCCACTGTTATGAGATGTAGATGAGTAAGAATGGTAGAAACTGCATCCTTTAATTGATCCCAAATTATAATGTATGAACAGTCTGATCACTTTCTCCCTTCACAGAAATCAGAAGCAGTTAACTAACCCTAGTTGGTCCTCTTCAGGCTCCAGTGAGTTCCTGACATGAGATGAAGCATGGGATTACATAAAAGAAAGTGCTACTCAGTCGAAGGGAGACTGAATTGTAGTAGGAGAATGTGGATTCAAATCCCAAATCTGGGATTTGGACAAATCACTTAAACTTTCTGGTCTATTTCCTATCTATAAACTAAATTGGACTAAATAACAAAAGGTCTTTTCCTTCTAAATCTAGAATTTTATAAATCTTAGATTTAGAATAAGCCTTAGAGGTCCATCTAGGTTAAACTCTGGTCCTTTATAACAATCCCTTTTATGATTGCTTCATTTTTTATCTTAGCACTCTGTATCTAGAATACTGTCTGCATTTTCCCCAAATATTCCCCTCTTCCTAACACTCCTATCACTGTTGAGGGTACTGCCATTGTCTCAAATACCCAATCTAGATGTTCTCCTCAACTTTTCAGTCTATTTTTCACACACACACACACACACACACACACACACACACACACTCACACACACACACACTTTCAGTTTGATATCTAATTAGTCATGTCATTTTTACTTTGTAATATTTCACTGGCTATCCCCAATGCTTAAAATTCTCTCCTTCCTTGTCCCCACCTTCTGGCTTCCCTGGCTTCCTTTAAGCTTCAGTTAAAATTCTACCTTTTGAAAGAAGCCTTTTAAAGTCCTTCTTAACCTTAGTGTCTTCCCTCTGAAATTATCTCAAATTTATTCAGTTTATAACTTGTTTGTACATAGTTGTTTGCATATTGTCTCTCCCTTTAGACTGAGCTCCTTGAGTAAAATAGCTTCCATCCCTTCTTTGCATCCCTAGACTTAAAATAGTGCAGGGCTCATAGAAGATACATAGTCAATGCTTGTGTTTTTTTCCCTTTAAAATGGTACTTTTTTTCCTATTAGATATAAAGACAATTTTAACATTCATTTTTAAATAAAGTTTTGAGTTCCAAATTTTCTCTTTCCCCTCCCTTCTTCCTATTAATCAATACTTGTTGACAACATGTAGATACATAAAAATGATTGCTGATTAAAAAGAAAAAAGAAAAGCAAATGATTGTTGGTTCAATGTTTGAAAGGTTTGTTTTTTGAGGAGTCAGCCAATCCCATATTAGAACATCTAAAATCATTAAAAAACCCTTCCTTATATTGAGCCAAACTGTTTGAACTACTGTCCTTTGGTCCCAGATCTGCTCACAGGACAACTCAAGAGTAATCCTTCTTCTACCTTCCAGACTTTCAAATATTTGAACACTATGTCTTTTCTCTTCCAGTTACCTGATGGCCCCCAATACAAGCTCCATTTATCAGTAAGGTGAACAAGGTTCTTCTCTAGACTTCATATCTCTTTCACCCCTCCACATTAGAGTTTGTGTTCCTCCTCCACCTCTCACCCAAGAGCCTACTCTATATTTACCTAAGAGTATGCAAGCCAGTCCAACTACTGTCCAACAATTCTACAAAGGGTCATTGGATAGGATTATTCACATCACATCAAATGGGGTTATGACTCCTTGTGGCAGCCAAAATTCACATGCCCTGCCTATACCTCTGAGTCTAAGTCTCTTTATTATTTTTCTGAATTTTATTTATGTATGGTAATAAGAAGGCATGGGATGATAAAAATGGAGATATGTTTAAAAGAATTGCATATGTTTAATCTATATTGGATTACTTGCTATCTAGGAGATGGTATTGGGGGAGAGGGAGGGAGAAAAATTTGAAACGTAAGGTTTTGCAAGAGTGAATGTTGAAAACTATCTGTACATATATTTTGAAAATTTTGAAGATGAAGAAGGAGAAAGAAGAGGAAGAGGAGAAGGAAGAAAAGAAAGAAGGAGATATGGAAACTTGTGACCACCATTGCCAGACCAGCAATTTGTTCCACGGATATTACTCTTTTGACTCACTCTCCAGTTCTTTCCATCTTATGTTATCTATAATGATATTGGACTTATAGACCTATTTGAGTCCTATCTTTACATCTCAATTTTGGGTCATAGAACCACAGAACTAAAGAAACTTAATATTGGAAGGGGTCCTATAAATCATCTAGTCTAAATTTTTCACATACAGTTGAAGAAATGGAGACCCAGAAAAGTAGATCTACTTACCCAATACCACACAGCTAATTAGCAACATAGTTGGGATTATAACCAGTCCCTGGATTTCCAAGCCTGGCTTTTCTACTTGTCTTTCCAAAAGCCATTTGGGATAATTATGCTCTCTAAGACACCCCATTCTACCAGCTCTATATACTTCAAGTCCTGAATTCTATACCTCCATAACTTTTAGGAATTTGATGAGCCCCATTATCTCTCCTGAGATAGCTCTTTTTAACCAGGAAAGTGGCTGAAATGATAACTCAGGATGAGTGGATATTTACCTAGAAGCTCTTTGTGTCCTGTATCCATGCATAGGTCCCTGCCTCTACTTCCTGGTCTCTGCTTCCCTAATTTGTTTTCTCTTGTTCTTTTCTTCCATGTTTCCTCTTGGCTTCCTCATCCTCTCCTCCTCTCTTCCTACATAAATAAACTATTACCAGAGAAGAATTAAAAACAGAGAAAATACATGGAAGGAGTGAATGGAGGATTTGGAACAAAAAAAAGTAGTAGTAGATATCCTTAATAATCACAAGTCTAGGGAGAAAAAGAACTTCAGGGTGGAGAGTTATCAATGACCTTTATGTCATAATAGATTTCTGGCTAGTTGACCCACTCTCTATATGTTCATACTTAGCCACTGTTGCACAAATAGTCACTTATTCATTCTTTCTCTTCTCACTGTTCTCTAATCTGCTCTGGGTAGCCCTTGACAAAACATTGTCACCATAATAAGTGATGGACTTTCATTGGGGAATAGAATATGTCACACCACAATGAATATTGCTAGAAAGCTGGTAGGGGAGCCAAGAGAGGAAAGAAGGATCTCTGCTGTTACTGACACTACTTGGAAATGCTGTTAGGATGTATCAGAGGCTCTTTACTGGAGAACTTATATTCAGAGAGAATATGAAGTATTGGGAACCTTCTTTGCTGGAACAATCAGAACTAATACTCTGAGAACTTTCTAAACACATTCATGTCTTATTTACAAATGATCTCACTCAGCTATTGTGGAAAGAGCCAAAGAACAAAATAGGATAAATGTTGTGATCATAATGTAATTAATTGTTAAGTTGTTTCAGTCATCTCCAACTCTTCATGAGCCCATTTGAGGGTTTTCTTGGCATAAGATACTGGAATCTTTGCCATTTTCTTCTGCAGCTCCAGATGAGGAAACTGAGGCAAACAGAATTAATTGATTTGCCCAGGATCACACAGCTAGTAAATGTCTGAGGTCAGATTTAAATTCAGATCTTACAAACTCCAGATCCAATGCTCTATCTGCTGCCCAACTACCCAGTAATTAAATTAACTGGCTAATGAGAGACCTTGTCCTTAGAGTATGCAGTGCCTGTCTGATTTCAATCCATGTGGAGGTATAGTGAACTTGCTTCCAAAAGTTTGTGATGGAAGGTCCCTTTCCATGCCCACTTCAGAGAATATATGTTATCTGTTGATTTACTATGTAGTGATGAAAAGTTTCTTAATTCAGTGCTGAGCTGGAAATGAGTGCAAATGCAAAAATCTGGAAGATATCAATTCTCTTCTGCCTTTCCTTATGGTGAGAGAAACAAGAATTTTTCTAAGCTTCTGAGTGGAGGGAGAGAAAAAGCAGCTGTCACAAGCCGCCTTTTCTCCCCACTTGTCCTCCATATGGCCATGAATGCATGAATGCCCCCTATATGTGTGTGTGTATATATATATTTGCTTGCATGTTATCTTACCCATTGTCTTCCATATGACCATGAATGCAGGACACCATTATTCTTTTTGTCTCTATATGTTTCTTTTCTGATCTTAGGTTAATGAATATAAAATATGAACAGACCAAATCATGGCTCTGTAAGCCCCACAAAATTAGAAGAACCATTAAAGGTCACCTTAATAGTTGAAGTCAGTAGCATCAATAGCCAAGTCTTATACGTAACCAGCCAGGAAGAGCAACCTATTTTAGCCCAGAAGATTATTAATCCAATGGTTGAGACAGCATGTCCTACAGGCAAGAAAGTGACTCATCCATCAAGTGTGCCATTCCCAGAAGTGAACTTGATGGAAAAGATAGAAGAGTTATGATTTGTCATGTAACATATTGGTTCTGAGTTCAAACTTCCACTCCCCATTCAAAATAACAAGATGGATTCCAAAGAAAAGTTATTACCCCTATTTTGGGGAGTTTAGGGATAATTCTGAAATGACTAAGGAAGAAGTGCTTTTCCAGTACCATTGCTCATGAACCCTCATCTGGTATGCTCCCCCTATATCAATCAGCAGTTCATACCTCTCTAATGTTATTTAGCCAATGAATACCAATTAGCATTTACAAAAGGATATATACCGAAAAGGTATGGTAAGAGCCAAAGTACAACAATATGAAAAGTGGAACATATTCTCCTCTACCAACTTGAAGCCTAGGAAGAGTGAACTCAAAATTAAAGTAGTTGCTACTAAATATTTTCCCCATAAATTTTATTTTGGGGTGCAGCATATCAAATAGACAATCACTCCCAGTGTCTCAACACCCAAGTCTATTCACTGCTTGACTGGATCAAGCCAGTCATTTCCCAGTGGACTTGAATATTGCTGCTACCTGCTGGCTCTTCTAGAGATGCTGGACTTCCAGTGACTTTTCTCAAATCCTGAAGCTCAGAAGATTGCAACCTGTATTATTCTGTCTCATATACTTGTTCACTTCAGAGCAGGAAAGAATGAGCACTGAGACAAAGAAAAAGGTATTCATGGCCACATGGTAGCTAGATGGAAGGCAGTCCCCTAATTCAGAAGCTCACAGTAGTTCTTGCCTCACTTGCTCTCAGAGAAAAAAGACAGAGGGATAATTTGTCCTACTCTTTTATATGCACACCCATTCTGTCTCAGCAGTCATCTAAAAGGCTTTTCATCCCTATGCAGCAAGGCAAAAGAAAATAGTCAGAGAATACTTATGCATACTCTAAATCAAGAGAGAGAAAAGCTCCCTATCATGTATTTCCAGAAGCAGGATCCCCAACCTCCTTTGTGAATTGGCAACAGACGAAGGATACTGCCTGTGCTATAAAGGCTGGGCCCTGAGTGTTTAGTCCTTTCCATGGAAATAAGATCATAGGTTTGGAAGTAGAAAGAATCTTAAAGGTCATCACAAATTTACAAATGAGATAATTCATTTCACAGAAAGATGAAGTCAACTGCCAATATCACATATATAAGTGGCGAAGCCAAGATCTGATCCAAGTTACCTGAATCCACAGTAAGCCCTTCCATGGTGCCTCTAATTTAGAAAAACTGAGAATCCCAAAATAGATTCCTGGGATGTTTTAGAAAACAATGATAATGAATGGGACCCTACACAGAATATCTTAGTATTGGTGAATTTTTTATCCATTCCGATACTTGGAGGCTTTATCTAATTAGAGGAATATCTGATTTGGATACCTATTCATCCTTTATTTAATACTCAACTTCATGGCACTCTTTAAAATGATTAAAATATATTATGAAATTGCTCCCATCTCTTCTTTGGTTCTGTGGTTTAGTGGAAAGAACACTGGACTTGAAAGTAAACTGCAGGTTGAATCTCAGTTCTGCCACTTACTCCATAGATAAGTTACTTTTTCTAGCTGAGTCTAGATTTCTTTGAGGCATTATTCAATACATGAAACATTGCCCTAATATATGCAAAGCACTATATAAACTATATAAAGTATTTACAAAATACTTTCTTCACAATAACAGTATAAAGTAGGATGTGGATATTTTTATGTTCATTTTTTACATTTTTAATCTGAGAAATGTGTAATGGTGTCTCAGAGTTGTCTTAATTTGCATTTCTCTGATCAATAATGATTTAGAGCACCTTTTTATATGACTAGAAATGGTTTTAATTTCTTCATCTGAAAATTGTCTATTCCTATCCTTTGACCATTTATTAATTGGAAAATGGCTTGAATTCTTATCATTTGAGTCAGTTCTCTATATATTTTAGAAATGAGGCCTTTAGTTATAGATGGTTTCTTTCAGCCCTTTTAATATTTCAGTATTGGGACTGTCTACCTGTCATCTCTTATTCTTTTTACCATATTGGCCCATATAAATGCCACCATGATGTGATTTATCATGATATTGGTGTAATGATCAGTTTTTAAAGACTTTGCCAGTAGAGAGTAAGTTATGTTGTATAATTCCAAGCTGCAAAGACTTTGAGTTAAATATGATGGCGAAGCTATTCTAACCTTAAGGAAACTAGCTGGACTAAGGATGACTAGGAAGCTAGAAAGTAAGAGATGAATTCTTTGCCGATGGCAGCTTCTGGGACAAAGAATAATACAAAATAGCCCTTGGTTTTCTATGAGCCCCTTTAAGGTTCTACAATGATGGTGGCAAAATGGCAGACAGGGAGCAGAGTGTACTAAGAACTATGCAGTTTTTAGACTGTCTTTAAACATTAATTTAACTATTAGTACTCTAAATTTGAGATTTCTGTCTAATGCCAAATGATATATTACTAAAGGGACTGAACCACATCAATATTAACACACACTATAAATGAATCCAGAACAAAAAAGCTTCAACTAATTGGAAGATTCTCACAGGAGAGTCAAGTAAGATTTGGCCCACTCAAATTTGTTGCATTCCTAAAAGCAATAAGTATAATCCATGACCTCAGTACCAAAGCTCTGAGGTCATGAAGACAAGTTAAACCTCACTAATAACTCTAGAACTTGTGCCTTCCCCACACAGAAATAACCCTAGAAACATCAGAATTTGATTGCCTTGGGGGAGCTTCAACATTCTTGTAAATATCAAATGAACAAAGCATAATTTATTAAAAGATATGAAAAGAATAGAAAGGGATTAATATCTTAGTCTGGTTAGCAAGGAAATAATTACAATATATGCTCTAGTAAATAACATTTTCCCCTTTTTCCAAAATTTAGTTGCATAGACCTTGGAAAAACCAGCAAAACCTTTGAATCAAGAGTCAGCCTTGCAAGAAGCTCTCAATGTCTGAAAGTTTATCCAATATCACCCACATTCTTCTTTTGGACTTTATGCTCTACTCCTTTTAGCCTGGATCCTCACTGGAGCTCCCTAGTCACCATCAACACTTTTGTTCTATATGGCTCTGAATACTAGATCATCTTGATTCCTACAGACTCCAGTTCAGCTTAGCAATCTCCCCATCTCTCCCCCAGAAGCTTCTGCCACCATCTATTGTGGCTGGCTTGCTTTTCTCATCATTACTATCCAGGAGCCCCCTTTTCCTCATGACTGTTTTCCCCAAAAGATCTTATTCTCTACTATTTAGGCTTGTGGCCCAGGCAGATGAAAACACAAAGCTCTGTAGAGCAGGAATAGGAACAGAAAAAGTTAGAAAGAAGCGACATAGAAATTTCTTGATATCTTCCACTGAATGTAATAGAGTGGAATGATGTGTTTGTTAATTATTTAATTAATTAAGATATTGAACACCTGGATGATGACTTAAGGGAAAACAACAGTGGGAGCAGATGTTCAAAGACCATTTCACTCACTTTACAATTTTGCTAAGATCCAGCCCTGTCCAGCCCTGTCCAGTAAGGGACAAGATAGCAAAAAAAGAAAGAATGGATTCCAGTGTTTGGTACCACGTGTTCTATGCTAGATACTATATAACACTATGCTCTCCCCTCTCCAATGCTCCAGAACTATTCAGTATTATTCCAGCAAGGTAACACTGCATGCCACTCCCTAGACTTCTTTCTTGCAATCTCTCTCTCTCTCTCTCTCTCTCTCTCTCTCTCTTCTCTCTCTCTCTCTTCTCTCTCTCTCTCTCTCTCTCTCTCTCTCTCTCTCTCTCTCTCTCTGTCTTTCTCTCTCCCTCTCTCCCTCTTTCCCCCTCTCTTTCTCTGTCTCTCTGTCTGTCTTTGTGTCTCTTTGTCTCTCACTTCTGTTGTCTTTCTCTCTCCCCTCCTTTCACCCTCTCTTTCACTCTTTTTTCCTCCTTCACTCACTACTTCTCTCTGTTTTTTATCTGTCTCTCTGTCTGCCTGTCTGTGTTTGTGTGTCTTTCTGTCTCTGTCTCTTTGTGTCTCTCTTCTCTCCTCTCTCTTTCCTCTCTTTCATTCTGCCTTTCACCCTCTTTCCCTCCTTCCCGCACAACTTCTTTCTGTGCTTTGTCTGTCTCTCTGTCTGCCTGCATGCCTGTCTTTCTGTCTCTGTGTATCTGTCTGTCTCTTTCTCTTTGTCTTTGCCTCTGTCTCTTTCTATCTCGTCTATCTGTCTCTCGCTATGTGTCTCTGTCTCTCTTACACACACACACACACACACACACACACACACACACACACAGTTAAAACAATTGAATCCCCTCCAAAAGGATGAAGGTAAGAGATGTTGTTGAAGATTCCCAGCTTAACAAGGCAGGGAAGAATAAGACGAGTGAGTTTCCTGTTAACTGTCAAGAAGCATCATCATTTAACCAAGAGAGAGGCAGGAGGGACAAGACGATGTCTCTCTATCCATAGAATGTGACCCAGCTGGGTAACATTCTGAGTCATACATAGGCTAAAGTAGGGTCAGAAAGCTTCTCGGTCCTTTTTCTGGGAAAAAAATAATATAAATAATATCTTGTAGGATTACTATGAAGAAAGTACTTTGTAAGCCTTAAAATCAATCTAAATGTTAATATTTATTATGAAAATTTTTCAGAGTCAGAACTTTCTGAAATTGAAAGGGATCTCAAAAACCATTTTAGCCCAACCAGGAACTGAATAAGAATCCTTTCTTACAAAATCCACAAGTAGTCATTCAGACTTTGCTTGAACACCTCCAATGAATCCATTACCTCCCGAGGCAGCCCACACAGCTTCTGGAGAGCAGCACTAATTGCTTAAGAAGCTTTTAGCTTCTTCATAATTTTTAAGATTTTAGTTAATTAAAAAAAGTTATCAATCTGACAAGAAACTAGACCTCACATTGCCCTCTGGGGTAATTTTATCACAATTTTATAAAAATGAGTCCACCTTTCCTAGAGGTTTCCAGGGAATATGGGCTTCCTCAAGGTTGGCCTAGAATCCCAAAAGAGAAGCTCAAGCTTCCTTCAAGTAGAGCACCAGTGACATCCAATGGCCATTTAGGTTCAAACTCTCTTTTCATAAAGTCCCTTTCCTTTTGCCTCCCCCTTTGATTCTGAAAAGTATCTGATATCATATGATTACTCCAAGAATGTCTGCTCATGTTTTCCCATGATACTACTGGGTAATAAATGTTATATGATTATTAGGCAGCTACATGGCTCAGGAGATAGAGCACTGAACCTGGAATCAAGAAGATCTAAGTTCAGGGCAGCTAGGTGGCACTATGGATAGAAGACCAGCCCTGGAATCAAGAGGACATGATCTGGTCTCATTCACTTGATACTAGCTGTGTGACCCTGGGCACGTCACTTAAACCTGATTACCTCACCAAAGAAGACCTGAGTTCAATAAAACTAGATAGTATTTTTAAAGCATTTTGCAAATCCCTAAGGGCTTTATTTCAGTCATTTTTCAATTATGCCTGACTCCTTATAACTCCATTTGGGGTTTGCTTTGCAAAAATATTTCACTGATTTGCCATTTCTCTCTTGAAATCATTTTACAGATGAGGAAACTGAGGCAAACAGGATGAAATAACTTGCCTAATGTCACATAGATAGTAAGTGTCTGAGACTAAATTTGAACTCAGGAAGATAAATTTTCCTGACTCCAGTCCCAGTGCTCTATGCCTTATGGTGCCATTTAGCTTCCCTTTTATGGATATTAGCTATCATTACTATGCTTTTTTTTTAATGCCTTGAAAGGGAATGTGGCATTCATATTAGATCTCCAAACCTCTGAGGAAGGTTCTGAGTTAATAGAGAACTTATAGAATTACACATTATCAGGGCTGGAAGAGGTTTTAGAAATCACCTTTCCAATCTCCTCAACAAGTGTCTCACTTACGATAATATATTAAGTTAATTTCAGACCTGAGACAAGAACTCGGGTCTTTTTACTCCCGTTTTGGCACACTTTCTATTGTATCACTCAATGCAGATATGAGGAAAATTATTTTAAGTTTTAATTGACTCTCTAAAAGGTTCAGTTTTTAACATGGCTATAAGAAATGGTTGCTGGATTTCAAAGTTAATAACCTTTTAATTTGAAAAGAAGGTTATATAGAGAGGTCAGAGAATTCAGTGCTGCTATGGAAAGGAAGAATACCTCTGGACAGATAGTCCTTTTTCTTTTTCTTTTTTTGTATTACTGCCAATGATGTACCTTTCACCATAACAGAAGATGGAGAATTGACCTGAGGGTTTTTTCTACTTCTTACAAATTGTACTACCCTGTACTAGAACTGTTGTAATTGAATTTCATTTCCCTTAGAACTTGAAAATTGAACTCAAATATGACTTTCTCTATGATAGCTTCCCTGATTTCTACTGCTGGAAATGACCTCTCTATCATCTGAATTCCAATAACACCTTGTTTTAGAATCATAGCATTTCAGGGATGGCAATGGATCTTAAAGGTCACTTAGTTTAACTAATACCTGAATGGTAATTACTTATATTGCATCTCCAAAGAGTTATTATCCAACCTCTGCATGAAGAATTATTCAAAATAGCATCTTCTAAGTCAGTTCATTCTTTTTCTTTTTCTCAGCAGCAATTATTAGTAAGTCTGCCCTTAACTTGAAATGACCTGGTTCCCTGTTGCTTCTACATATGGGTCCTGGTTCAACTTTGAGGAATCAATCAGAGCAAGTCATATCCCTATTCCACATGACAACCCTTCAAAATTTTAAGACAAATAATGTCCCTCTGAAGTCTTCCTTTTCCCAGATTAAATATTTTCTGCCTTTTTAAAAGATCTCCTTTACATACTTCCAATTAGAGGTGCATTGTTCATAGTTCTTATTTACTAGTGTTTCACTGAATTGGTGATCAGGATGGACTTTTCATGGCTATTAGTAAATTTGACAAGATGTGACCAGAGTTTAAGGTACTACTGAGGTATAAATTTCAACCTATTTGGAGTAAGACTTTAGGATCTAGACCATGTTCCTGTATTTGTTATACTAAGACTGCACATTTAACCCTTATTTTGGTAGTTTTCTAAGTAGAAGAAACATTCATATTAATTATGGTTTTATGAAATACTTTTTGCTTGCATAATTAAAAGTTAAGAACTTTGGGGGTACTTGTAACAATATTATTTGCATGCTAGAAGTTAAAATTATTTTTCCTTTGTAATTTTTGCAAGAAGCTGACTGCCTTTTCCTTCTAAAAAAAGTTAATAGTAGTTTCTTCCAAGGTTATTCTCAAGATAATTATTAATAGCTTAATTTGCAGATTGACCATCCTGCTATAATATCCATCTCCCAAGGTGGGCAAAGCAACTTATGGAATGCAAATAACTCTTAGGTATCCATTACATGCTATCCTCACCTTACACAACACCTTCAT